>NC_092719.1:95046906-95327497 GCF_047496885.1 Scyliorhinus torazame
GTGGAATACCTGTCCCACCCATCCTTTCCTTAGTCTAATCTGATCCGTCAACTTCAGGTGCGTCTCCTGGAGCATAACTACGTCCGCCTTCAGTCTCTTTCAGTGCGCAAACACCCTTGCCCTCTTAATCGGCCCATTTAAACCTCTCACATTCCACGTGATCAGCCGGGTTGTGGGGTCCATTTACCCCCCCCCCCCCCCCCCCCCCGTCGACTAGCCATCCCCTTTTTTAAACCATCTTCCTCACCCAGATCTCACGCACCCGTCTGTCCCCGCTCTCGTCCCGACCACCTCGTCTCGTATCAGTTCCCCCTTACTCTCAGCAGCAGCAACCCAGTTAATCCCCCCCCCTCCTAAATCCCCCTCCCCTAGATCCCCCTCCCCTAGATCCCCCTCCCCTAGATCCCCCTCCCCTAGATCCCCCCTCCCCTAGATCCCCCTCCCTAGATCCCCCCTCTAGCTTGATTACTCCCCCCCATATTGCTTCCGGAAGTCAGCTAACTATGGCTGACCTCGGCATCCCCAGTTCATCCTTTGGCCTCCCTGCGTGTGAGGTTCCCTTCCTTCCTGCGCCCTTTTTCCCGCCATAGTTTCCATAGCGCAGGAAAATACCCGCGCCTTCCTCAGACCCCGCCCCTAATGGCGCAGTTCCCTCATTCCCCTTCCCTGTCCCCTTTTCCACCGGCGCCCACATTTTTTCATGTCCCCCCACATCGGGGGAGAAAAAATTCCCTGTCCAACATTATTATACATTAGCCCTCCCTCTCCGCACTTTACATTTCTGTGCCACCACCTCGCTACCCCTCTCCGGGCAATTTCTCCACCTCGCTACCCCCTCTCCGGGCAATTTCTCAAGTCTAGTCCAATTTCTCTTCCTGAATAAATGTCCATGCCTCCTCCACCGTCTCGAAGTAGTGGTGTTTGCCCTGATGTGTGACCCACAATCGCGCCGGCTGCAGCATCCCAAATTTGACTTTCTTCCTATGGAGCACCGCCTTGGCCCGGTTGAAACTCGCCCTCCTTCACGCCACCTCCGCACTCCAGTCTTGATACACGCGTATCACCACGTTCTCCCACTTGCTACTCCGTGTCTTCTTAGTCCAGCTCAGACCATCTCCCTGTCCTTGTAGCGGTGGAACCTCACCACTATTGCTCGTGGTGTTTCCCCTGCCTTTGGTCTTCTCACGAGGACCCGGTTCGCTCCCTCCACTTCCAGGGGGCCCGTTGGGGCCTCTGCTTCCCATTAGTGTATGGAGCATCGTGCTCACATACGCCCCAGCATCAGCTCCCTCTGTTCCTTCGGGGAGACCTAAAATCCGTAGGTTCTTCCTCCTCGAGCTGTTCTCCAGGGCTTCCAGCCTTTCTATGCACCTCTTGTGTAGTGCCTCATGCGTCTCCGTTTTTACCACCAGGCCCTGTATCTCGTCTTCGTTCTCGGCTGCCTTTGCCTTCACTCCACAGAGCTCCATCGCCTGGACCTTCTGTGTTTCCTTTAGGTCCCCTCGATTGCCAGTAACATTGGCGCCAGCACCTCTTTCTTGAGCTCCTCCACACATCGTCGGAGGAACTCCTGCTGTTCCGGGCGCCATACCATCTGGGCTCCCTCGGCCACTGTCTTGCTTCTCCCTTCTCTTCTCTGCCGCTGCTCCAAAGATCCTCCGCAATCTGGCCACTACTGTCGCTCCTTTCCATCCATACCTGGGGGGGGACTCCTTCCTTTGTCACCTCACACTGGGTTTGGCCGCAAAAAATTTCCGTTTGGGCTCCCGATAAGAGCCCAAATGTCCGTTGAAACGGGAGGTGCCGAAACATGCGGCTTAGCCGGTCATCGCCGCAACCGGAAGTCCACCTCCGACTCCATGATATGCAACCAGAGCGTTTTCAGTGTTCTGTCGGACCCCCTACGTCAGCAGCTCCTCAAAGTAAAGCAACTCACCCTAGCGACCGCCATCGAGACCTGTGTCCTACATGAAAATGCCATCAGTCGGTACTCCCATATACAAGCGGCTGAAACGGCGCTGCAAGGTCCCCCACGAGGCGGAACGGGTCAAGTGATTGAACACCTCCAGGCCTCAGCCTGGATGAGGGCGGCCATTTCGCGCGCTTTTCACAGGACTCCCGTGCTTGTACGCACCAAACGAGGGGACGGCGACATGGAGGAATGTAATGCGCAGGCGCACACCACGCAGGACCGCACCGCGCATGCGCGGTGGCGCAGCGAACGTGCTGACGTCACGATGTGCGGCAACTGTTGCTCCGCCCATTCAAAGCGGCAATGCCCCGCAAAATCTCGACAATGCCTCGCAAAATTTCGACAATGCCTACGATGTGGAAGACTTTGGCCACCATGCTGCCTGCTGTTGAGCAGCTCAGCCTTCCAATTCATATCGCTTCAGCCAGCCTCGCAGGAATGTTCGGGCAGTTAAACCCACGGTCACCGAGTCCGATTCCGACTTCCCACACAGCAGTGACACCGAGGACTCGAAGATGCCTTTTCGAGTCAGTGTCGTAACGAAAAACAGGCTGTCCCTGAAGCAAAGACACCAGCTGCTGTCGGTATACAGCATCGATCCAGACGATGAGTGGTGTGCCACCCTGACAGTCAACCGGTCCCAAATACTATTCTGCCTGGGACACTGGTGCCTCCGCCAATCTCATGGCGTGGTCTGCTTTCCAAAGCCTTCGTGTCAAACCAACCTGCCAGCTATTGGGACTACAATGGCAACTTCATTCCTGCTACCGGCTCATGCCAACTCGAAGTGACGCACAAGTCACGAAAAGCCATCCATCCTTTCGAGATCATGGGCTCCTCGAAGGACTCTCTGCTTGGCGCACTGGCGTGCAAATTGCTAAACCCTCGTTCAAAGAGTTCACTCTCTCTCGCCTGATGACACATCTGCCTTCCAGGATGCTGACTTCAGGGCGCAACTCAACGCCATCATCGACCAGCACCGCGACGTCTTCGAAGGCATGGGCACACTCCCATATACTTACAAAATCATACTCAAACAGAACGCCACGCCTGTGGTGCATGCACCTCGCAGAGTCCCAGCACCCCTCAAGGGACCGCCTCAAGCAGCAGCTGCAGGACTTCCAAGACCAAAGAGTGATCTCCAGAGTTACGGAACCAACCGACTGGGTCAGTTCCATGGTGTGTGTAAAGAAGCCTTCGGCGAGCTCAGAATCTGCATTGATCCAAAGGATCTGAATCGCAACATAATGAGGGAGCATTACCCAATCCCCAAGCGCGAAGAGATCACATGCGAGATGGCTCGGGCCAAGCTCTTCACCAAACTTGACACCTCAAAAGGATTCTGGCAAATTCAACTAGACAGATCCAGCAGGAAACTGTGTACCTTTAACACCCCTTTTGGCAGATATTGTTACAACAGGATGCCGTTTGGGATCATATCAGCGTCAGAAGTATTCCACAGGATCATGGAACAAATGATGGAAGGAATTGATGGTGTTCGCGTCTATGTTGACGACATATCAGTCGCCTCCAGCGCCTGTTCAAACGCATACGGGGAGCAGGGGCCTACGCCTCAACAGAGCCAAATGCTCCTTCGGCCAGACGGAACTCAAGTTCCGAGGGGACCACATCTCCCAGTTGGGTGTGCGCCGGATGCGGACAAGGTGGCTGCCATCACAGCCATGAAAAAGCCAGAGGACAAGAAGGCGGTCCTCCGATTTCTGGGCATGGTCAACTTCTTAGGGAAGTTCATCCCTAACCTCGCCTCTCATACCACAGCTTTCAGGAACCTGGTCAGGAAGACGACAGACCTCCAATGGCTTCCTGCCCACGAGTGCGAATGGAGAGAACTTAAAACAAAACTTGCCACGGCCCCGGTATTGGCCCTTTTTTGATCCAGCAAAAGAGACTAAACTTTTGACCGATGCCAGAAACATACATATATAGACAAATGCAAGACAATGCTTAGAATGCGAGCATTTGCAGTTAATTAAGTGTTTCCAGATCCAGAGATAGGGGTAACCCCGGGTTAAAGAGGTGTGTCCTCTTTATGTATGTAGAGCATACATGCCCTAGACTCGACATGTATGCTCAGGCCGGACTTCCGGGTGCGGCTATGCAGAGCTAGGTCGCATATTCGGTAGCTCCCCGCTTGGAATGGACTTTTGGCTCTTTACAGGGCCCCCACGGCATTTGTTTAACATTTCCCGGTGTGGGAAGAAGACTGCAACATTCCCCTGACAGTGTCCCCCCAGGAATGGTATGTCTTTTGGTTACCAGACCTGGCAGAAACAGTAAAAGATTTGGCTGTAACTGCAGGGGAGAGAGGGGCCTCTTCCAGCATGCAGGCGGGGGAAGGGCAAGCTTAAAGCTGCAAGCTGACTTGAGGGCCTCTAAAGGTGAATTCTAGCAGCAGAGGGAACAACTGTGACAAGATCTACCAAGGCCATTGAAGAAGTCGGGGACGAGGCTTCCGGTGGCGGCCATGGAGGATTAGGTCGCGCATTCGGCAGCTCTCGTCTGGAACGGACTCTCAGACCTTTTTCAGGAGTTTCCATTGACTTTTTGGGACAGAATGGTGAAGCGAACACTGCCAAAAGGATTCCCTCTCGAGACTTCTGGTTGCGGCTATGCAGAGCTAAGTCGCACATTTGGAGGCTCCCGCAAAAGCGGACTTTTGGGCTCTTTTCAGGGCCCCCCAAGGGCACTTTTTCGATGTTTCCCCGGTGTGGGAAGGAGTTAATAATAGCTCCTCCCGTCAGTATATGGCTTTAATTAGGAGTGGGGCGACAAAAAAGGTGGTGGTGGACCAGAAGAAGGGAGGGAGGGGAAGTAGGACAAAATGGCGGCGGGCGGAGACCAGGCAGCGTGGAGGCAGTGGGCGGAGGAGCAACAGGAGGGTATCCAGCGCTGCCTCAGAGAGATTAAAACGGACCTGCTAGAGCCGATGAAGGCTTCTATTGAGAAGCTGCTGGAGACACAGATGGCCCAGGGGGTGGCGATCCGAGAGGCTCGACAAAAGATCTCTGACAATGAGGAGAAGATCTAGGCCTGGCGGTAAAGGTGCAGGCACACGAGGCGCTCCACAAGAAATGGCAGGAGTGGTTCGAGGAGATGGAGAATCGGTCGAAGCGGAAAAATCTGCGGATTCTGGGCCTCCCGGAGGGGGCTGGAGGGGCCGGACGTGGGGGGGCCTATGTGGTCACCATGTTGAACACGCTGATGGGAGCGCGGTCCTTCCAGGGGCCCCCTGGAGCTGGAAGGGGCCCATAGAGTGTTGCGGAGGAGGTCCAAGGCTAATGAGCCTCAGCGGGCGGTGCTGGTGCGGTTCCATCGGTTCGTCGATCGGGAGTGTGTGCTCAGGTGGGCCAAGAAGGAGAGGAGCAGCAGGTGGGAGAACGCGGAGGTTCGGATATATCAGGGACTGGAGTGCGGAGGGTGGCGAAGAGGAGGGCCGGGTACAATCGAGCGAAGGCGGTGCTGCACAGGAAGGGGTTGAAGTTTGGCATGTTGCAGCCGCGCGCGACTGTGGGTTACCTACAAGGACCGGCACCATTATTTTGAGTCTCCGGAGGAGGCGTGGGCCTTTGTTCAGGCCGAGAAGCTGGACACAGACTGAGGGTCGGGAATGGTCGATTGGGGACTGCGGTGGATATGTTATGCCTATTTTTGGTTCGGCGGGGGGGGGCCTTTGCATTGTTTTGGGTTTCTTTTCTCTGTGTTTTCTCTTTCGGGTTGGGGAGGGTGGATGGGGCGGGTTGGGCACTGTTTTGGTTGGTGGCTGGGCCTGGTAGGTGGAGAGCACGGGCTTTTTTCCCGGGCCGAAGACTGCGGGGAGCGGGGCCGGGCGGGGAAGCGAGGATTGTTTCCCGCGCTTAGAACGGAGGGGGGAGGGGAGAGCCTGTGGATGGGAGAGCGGGAGAGGAGGGTGTGCCACACAATGGGAGGAGTCGAAGGGGAGGCGGGGAGCGGCTGGGATCAGCAGGAGTCAGCTGACTTGCGGAAGTGCAATGGGGGGAGTAAACCAGCTAGGATGGGTCCTAGCCGGGGGGGGGGGGGGCGGGGGGGGGGGGTGGGGGGGGGGGGGGGGGCCGGAATCGAGTTGCTGCTGCTAAGGTCAAGGAGGAGCTGGAGCGAGTGGGGGGGATCGAGACGGGGGTATGCCGCTGTGGGGAACGGGTGTGGGGGTGCGGGCACGTTAGCTGGCCGAGGAGGGGTCATGGCTAGACGGCGGGGGAGGGGGGCGGGTAGCCCCCTGATCCGGCTGATAACCTGGAATGTAAGGGGACTGAATGGGCCAGTTAAGCGGGCCCGCGTGTTCGCGCACCTGATCAAGGCGGATTGTGGTTATGCTCCAGGAGACACACCTGAAGGTGGCAGACCAGGTAAGACGAGAAAGGGTGGGTAGGTCAGGTGTTTCACTCGGGGCTAGATGCCAAAAATCGAGGGGTGGCGATCTTGGTGGGAAACAAGGTGTTATTCGAGGCGTCGAGCATTGTGGTAGATAATGGCGGTAGGTACAGAATGGTAAGTGGTAAGTTGCAGGGAGAGAGGGTGGTACTGGTCAATGTGTATGCTCCGAACTAGGACGATGCGGGTTTTATGAGGCGTATGTTGGGTCGGATCCCAGACTTGGAAGTGGGGGGCCTGATAATGGGGGAGACTTTAACACGGTGTTGGATCCGGCACTGGATCGCTCCAGGTCTAGGACGGGTAGGGAAGCCGGCGGCGGCTAGAGTGTTGAGGGGATTTATGGATCATGGGTGAAAATAGGTCATAGGAAGGCAGAGAGTAGCAATGGAAGGATGCTTTTCTAATTGGAGGGCTGTGACCAGTGGTGTTCCACAGGGATCAGTGCTGGGACCTTTGCTCTTTGTAGTATATATAAATGATTTGGAGGAAAATGTAACTGGTCCGATTAGTAAGTTTGCAGACGCCACAAAGGTTGGTGGAATTGCGGATAGCGATGAGGACTGTCAGAGGATACAGCAGGATTTAGATTGTTTGGAGACTTGGGCGGAGAGATGGCAGATGGAGCTTAATCCGGACAAATGTGAGGTAATGCATTTTGGAAGGTCTAATGCAGGTAGGGAATATACAGTGAATGGTAGAACCCTCAAGAGTATTGAAAGTCAGAGAGATCTAGGAGTACAGGTCCACTGGTCACTGAAAGGGGCAACACAGGTGGAGAAGGTAGTCAAGAAGGCATACTGTGAGGTTCCACTGCTACAAGGACAGGGAGATGGTCCTGAGATGGGCGAAAAAGACACGGAGCAGCAGGTGGGAGAACGCGGTGATCAGCGTGTATCAGGATTGGAGTGCGGAGGTGGCGAGAAGGAGGGCGAGTTTCAATCGGGCCAAGGCGGTGCTCCACAAGAGGAAAGTGATGTTCGGAGTGTTGCAGCCGCAAGACTGGGGGGTTACACACCAGGGTAAACACCACTACTTCGAGACGGCAGAAGAGGCGTGGACATTTATCGAAGAGGAGAAGTTGGACTAGATTGGAGAAAGAGTGTTTGAAATGAAGTAGTGAGGTGGTGGCAAGGGACTGTGAATCAGATGGGGGGGGGGGGAAAAAAAATTCTTTCCCCCTCGAAGGGGGGACACACGAAGAAATGTGGGCGCCGGTGGGGAAGGGGAAGGAAAGAGGAGCTGCGCCATCAGGGGTGGGGCCGAGAGGGAAGCGCCGGGCTTTGGTCCCCGCGCTATGGAAATTGTGGCGGGAAAAGGGGGCCTCACATGATGGGAGGCCTAAGGATAAACGGGGGAAGCCCGAGGTCAGCCAGAGTTTGCTGACTTCCGGAAGCAATATGGGGGGAGCAACTAAGCTAGAGAGGGATCTAGCGAGGGGGGGGGGGGGTTAACTGGGTTGCTGCTGCTAAGGGGAAAGGGGGAGCTGTTACGGGATGGAATGGTTGGGACGGGAGGGCGCCGTCGGGGGGAAAGGCGGGTGAGTGGGAACCGGGTGAGGAGCTGGTCTAAAAAAGGGGATGGCTAGTCGACGAGGGAGGGGGGGTAAAGAGCCCCCCCCAACCCGGTTGATCACGTGGAGCGTGAGAGGGTTTGAACGGGCCGATTAAGAGGGCAAGGGTACTTGCGCACCTAAGACGCTAAAGGCAGACGTGGTCATGCTTCAGGAGACGCAGCTGAAACTGGCGGATCAGGTCAGATTAAGGAAAGGATGGTGGGACAGGTATTCCACTCGGGCTTGGATGCGAAAAACAGAGGGGTGGCAATACTGGTGGGGAAACGGGTATTTGTTTGAGGCGAAGAACATAGTGGCGGACAGTGGGGGTAGATACGAGATGGTGAGTGGCAGACTGCATGGTGAGGCGGTGGTGCTGGTGAATGTATATGCCCCGAACTGGGATGACGCAAACTTTATGAAAGCGTATGTTGGGCGCATCCCGGACCTGGAGATGGGAAAGTTGGTAATGGGGGGTGACTTCAACACGGTGCTGGACCCAGGGCTGGACCGGTCCAGATCTAGGACCGGGAGGAGGCCGGCAGCGGCCAAGGTGCTTAAGGGCTTTATGGAGCAGATGGGAGGAGTGGATCCCTGGAGATTTACTAGGCCAAGAGTAAAGAGTTTTCCTCCTTCTCCCATGTCCACAACATGTACTCCCGGATAGACTTCTTTGTCCTGGGAAGGGCACTGATCCCGAAGGTGGCAGGAACGGAGTATTCGGCTATAGCCATTTCAGATCATGCCCTCACATTGGGTAGATCTGGAAGTAGGAGAGGAAAAGGAACAGCGCCCACTCTGGAGATTAAAACTGTTAAATCTGGAGATCCAACTGTTGGCGGACGAGGGGGTATGTGTAAGGGTGAGGGGATGTATTGAAAGGTACCTAGAGATTAATGATGACGGAGTGGTCCAGGTGGGAGTGGTCTGGGAGGTGCTGAAGGCGGTGGTTAGAGGGGAGCTGATCTCCATAAGGGCCCATAAGGGAAAACAAGAGGGTAAAGAAAGGGAGAGATTGTTTTTTTTTTTTTATAAATGTTTTATTGAAAATTTTTTCCCAAACAACAATTTTTCCCCTCTTACAAAGCAAACGCAACAATAACAATACAGAAATTTTAAACAATACACAAATAACAAAACCCCTTTATCTTTGTCCTAAACTAAACCCCCCCCCCCCCTCCCCCCCCCCCCCCCCGCCCCTCCCCCTGGGTTGCTGCTGCTGGTCACCTGTCTTCCCTCTAACCTCGAGAAATGGCTGCCACCGTCCTGGTGAACCCTTGAGCGATCCTCTCAGGGCAAACTTTATCTGCTCCAGTTTAATGAACCCCGCCATATCATTTACCCAGGCCTCCAGTCCGGGGGGTTTCGCCTCCTTCCACATGAATAGGATCCTGCGCCGGGCTACTAGGGACGCAAAGGCCACAAACGTCGGCCTCTTTCGCCTCTCCTGCACCTCCCGGCTCTTCCGCAACTCCAATAGAGCTAACCCCCAGCCTGGTTTGACCCGGGCCTTCACCACCCGCGAAATCACTCCCGTCACTCCCTTCCAATACCCTTCCAGTGCCGGGCATGCCCAAAACATATGTGCGTGGTTTGCCGGGCTCCCCGCCACACCTCCCACATTTGTCCTCCACTCCAAAGAACCTGCTCAATCTTGCTCCCGTTATGTGTGCTCCTATGTAGCACCTTAAATTGAATCAGGCTAAGCCTGGCGCTTGAGGAAGAGGAATTTACCCTGCTTAGGGCATCAGCCCACATACCCTCCTCTATCTTCCTCCCCTAGTTCTTCTTCCCACTTTCCTTTTAGTTCGCCCACCGACTCCTCCCCCTCTTCCCTCATCTCTCGGTAAATCTCTGACACCTTGCCCTCTCCGACCCACACCCCTGAAAGCACCCTGTCCTGTATCCCCTGTGTCGGGAGCAACGGAAATTCCCTCACCTGTTGTCTAGTAAATGCCCTCACCTGCATATATCTCAAGAAATTTCCCCGGGGCAACTTATACTTTTCCTCCAATGCTCCCAAGCTCGCAAAAGTCCCATCTATAAATAAATCTCCCACCCTCCTAATTCCCAACTGGAACCAGCTCTGAAATCCTCCATCCATTCTTCCTGGGGCGAACCTATGGTTGTTCCTGATTGGGGACCCCACCAGGGCTCCCCGCACCCCTCTCTGTCGCCTCCACTGTCCCCAGATATTCAATGTTGCCGCCACCACCGGGTTCGTGGTAAACTTTTTAGGTGAGATCGGTAGCGGCGCCGTCGCCAGCGCCTCTAAACTCGTCCCTTTACAGGACTTTCTCTCCAGTCTTTCCCACGCCGCTCCCTCACCCTCCATCATCCATTTACGTATCATTGCCACATTGGCGGCCCAATAGTAATCGCCCAAGTTCGGTAGTGCCAATCCTCCTCTGTCCCTACTACGCTGAAGGAACCCCCTCCTTACTCTCGGAACTTTCCCTGCCCACACGAAGCTCGTGATGCTCCTGTCTATTTTATTAAAAAAGGTCTTAGTGATTAGTATAGGGAGACATTGAAATACAAATAAGAACCTCAGGAGGACCATCATCTTAATTGCTTGCACCCTGCCCGCCAGCGATAGAGGCTGCATGTCCCACCTCTTGAAGTCCTCCTCCATTTGTTCTACCAACCGTGTCAGATTAAGTCTGTGCAAGGTTCCCCAGCTCCTAGCGATCTGAATCCCCAGGTATCGGAAGTTTCTTTCCACTTTCCTTAGAGGCAAGCCTTCTATCTCTCTACTCTGGTCCCCTGGATGTATCACAAATAATTCACTCTTCCCCATGTTTAGCCTATACCCCGAGAAATCCCCGAACCCCCTCAAAATTCGCATAACCTCTGTCATTCCCCCCGCTGGGTCCGACACGTATAACAATAGGTCATCCGCATATAACGAGACTCGGTGTTCTTCTCCCCCTCTAATCACCCCTCTCCATTTCCTGGAGTCTCTCAACGCCATGGCCAGAGGTTCAATTGCCAACGCGAACAACAATGGAGACAGCGGGCATCCCTGTCTTGTTCCCCTATATAGTCGGAAATACTCCGATCTATGTCGACCTGTAACTACGCTTGCCGTTGGAGCCCCATAAAGAAGTCTAACCCAGCTAATAAACCCGTTCCCAAACCCAAACCTCCTTAACACTTCCCATAAATACTCCCACTCCACCCTATCAAATGCCTTCTCTGCGTCCATTGCCGCCACTATCTCTGCCTCCCCCTCCACTGGGGGCATCATTATCACCCCTAATAGTCGTCGCACGTTAACATTCAGTTGTCTCCCTTTTACGAACCCTGTCTGGTCTTCGTGCACCACCCCCGGGACACAGTCCTCTATCCTCGATGCCAGTACCTTTGCCAACAATTTGGCGTCCACGTTCAACAATGAAATGGGTCTATAGGACCCGCACTGTAACGGATCTTTATCCCTCTTCAAAATTAACGATATCGTCGCCTCCGACATCGTCGGGGGTAGAGTCCCCCCCTTTCCTGGCCTCATTGAACGTCCTCACCATCAACGGGGCCAACAAGTCCACATATTTTCTGTAATACTCCACCGGGAACCCGTCTGGTCCTGGGACCTTCCCTGCTTGCATGCTTCCCAGTCCCTTAATAACCTCGTCCACCCCAATCGGTGCCCCCAGGCCTACCACCCCCCGCTCCTCCACTTTCGGGAACCTCAATTGGTCCTGGAACTGCCGCATCCCCTCCTCTCCCTCTGGGGGTTGAGACCTATACAGTTCCTCATAGAAGGTCTTGAACACCTCATTTATCTTTCCTGCCCTTCGCACCGTGTCTCCCCTTTCGTCTCTAATTCCTCCTATCCTACAGACAGGATGGTCTACATCTGAACCTGAGGGGCACAAATATCCTGGGGGGGAGATTTGTTAGTGCTCTTTGGGGGGGTTTAAACTAATGCAGCAGGGGCATGGGAACCTGGATTGTAGTTTTAGGGTAAGGGAGAATGAGAGTATAGAGGTCAGGAGCACAGATTTGACGTCGCAGGAGGGGGCCAGCGTTCAGGTAGGTGGTTTGAAGTGTGTCTACTTCAATGCCAGGAGTATACGAAACAAGGTAGGGGAACTGGCAGCGTGGGTTGGTACCTGGGACTTCGATGTTGTGGCCATTTCGGAGACATGGATAGAGCAGGGACAGGAATGGATGTTGCAGGTTCCGGGGTTTAGGTGTTTTAGTAAGCTCAGAGAAGGAGGCAAAAGAGGGGGAGGTGTGGCGCTGCTAGTCAAGAGCAGTATTACGGTGGCGGAGAGGATGCTAGATGGGGACTCTTCTTCCGAGGTAGTATTGGCTGAAGTTAGAAACAGGAAAGGAGAGGTCACCCTGTTGGGAGTTTTTTATAGGCCTCCTAATAGTTCTAGGGATGTAGAGGAAAGGATGGCGAAGATGATTCTGGATATGAGCGAAAGTAACAGGGTAGTTATTATGGGAGACTTTAACTTTCCAAATATTGACTGGAAAAGATATAGTTCGAGTACAATAGATGGGTCGTTTTTTGTACAGTGTGTGCAGGAGGGTTTCCTGACACAATATGTTGACAGGCCAACAAGAGGCGAGGCCACGTTGGATTTGGTTTTGGGTAATGAACCAGGCCAGGTGTTGGATTTGGAGGTAGGAGAGCACTTTGGGGACAGTGACCACAATTCGGTGACGTTTACGTTAATGATGGAAAGGGATAAGTATACACCGCAGGGCAAGAGTTATAGCTGGGGGAAGGGCAATTATGATGCCATTAGACGTGACTTGGGGGGGATAAGGTGGAGAAGTAGGCTGTAAGTGTTGGGCACACTGGATAAGTGGGGCTTGTTCAAGGATCAGCTACTGCGTGTTCTTGATAAGTATGTACCGGTCAGACAGGGAGGAAGGCGTCGAGCGAGGGAACCGTGGTTTACCAGGGAAGTGGAAACTCTTGTTAAGAGGAAGGAGGCCTATGTGAAGATGAAGTGTGAAGTTTCGGTTGGGGCGATGGATAGTTACAAGGTAGCGAGGAAGGATCTAAAGAGAGAGCTAAGACGAGCAAGGAGGGGACATGAGAAGTATTTGGCAGGAAGGATCAAGGAAAACCCAAAAGCTTTCTATAGGTATGTCAGGAATAAGCGAATGACTAGGGAAAGAGTAGGACCAGTCAAGGACAGGGATGGGAAATTGTGTGTGGAGTCTGAAGAGATAGGCGAGATACTAAATGAATATTTTTCGTCAGTATTCACTCAGGAAAAAGATAATGTTGTGGAGGAGAATGCTGAGCCCCAGGCTAATAGAATAGATGGCATTGAGGTACGTAGGGAAGAGGTGTTGGCAATTCTGGACAGGCTGAAAATAGATAAGTCCCCGGGGCCTGATGGGATTTATCCTAGGATTCTCTGGGAGGCCAGGGAAGAGATTGCTGGACCTTTGGCTTTGATTTTTATGTCATCATTGGCTACAGGAATAGTGCCAGAGGACTGGAGGACAGCAAATGTGGTCCCTTTGTTCAAAAAGGGGAGCAGAGACAACCCCGGCAACTATAGACCGGTGAGCCTCACGTCTGTAGTGGGTAAAGTCTTGGAGGGGATTATAAGGGACAAGATTTATAATCATCTAGATAGGAATGATATGATCAGGGATAGTCAGCATGGCTTTGTGAAGGGTAGGTCATGCCTCACAAACCTTATTGAGTTCTTTGAGAAGGTGACTGAACAGGTAGACGAGGGTAGAGCAGTTGATGTGGTGTATATGGATTTCAGCAAAGCGTTTGATAAGGTTCCCCACGGTAGGCTATTGCAAAAAATACGGAGGCTGGGGATTAAGGGTGATTTAGAGATGTGGATCAGAAATTGGCTAGCTGAAAGAAGACAGAGGGTGGTGGTTGATGGGAAATGTTCAGAATGGAGTACAGTCACAAGTGGAGTACCACAAGGATCTGTTCTGGGGCCGTTGCTGTTTGTCATTTTTATCAATGACCTAGAGGAAGGCACAGAAGGGTGGGTGAGTAAATTTGCAGATGATACTAAAGTCGGTGGTGTTGTCGATAGTGTGGAAGGATGTAGCAGGTTACAGAGGGATATAGATAAGCTGCAGAGCTGGGCTGAGAGGTGGCAAATGGAGTTTAATGTAGATAAGTGTGAGGTGATTCACTTTGGAAGGAATAACAGGAATGCGGAATATTTGGCTAATGGTAAAGTTCTTGAAAGTGTGGCTGAGCAGAGGGATCTAGGTGTCCATGTACATAGATCCCTGAAAGTTGCCACCCAGGTTGATAGGGTTGTGAAGAAGGCCTATGGAGTGTTGGCCTTTATTGGTAGAGGGATTGAGTTCCGGAGTCGGGAGGTCATGTTGCAGCTGTACAGAACTCTGGTCCGGCCGCATTTGGAGTATTGCGTACAGTTCTGGTCACCGCATTATAGGAAGGACGTGGAGGCTTTGGAGCGGGTGCAGAGGAGATTTACCAGGATGTTGCCTGGTATGGAGGGAAAATCTTATGAGGAAAGGCTGACGGACTTGAGGTTGTTTTCGTTGGAGAGAAGAAGGTTAAGAGGAGACTTAATAGAGGCATACAAAATGATCAGGGGGTTGGATAGGGTGGACAGTGAGAGCCTTCTCCCGCGGATGGATATGGCTGGCACGAGGGGACATAACTTTAAACTGAGGGGTAATAGATATAGGACAGAGGTCAGAGGTAGGTTCTTTACGCAAAGAGTAGTGAGGCCGTGGAATGCCCTACCTGCTACAGTAGTGAACTCGCCAACATTGAGGGCATTTAAAAGTTTATTGGATAAACATATGGATGATAATGGCATAGTGTAGGTTAGATGGCTTTTGTTTCGGTGCAACATCGTGGGCCGAAGGGCCTGTACTGCGCTGTATTCTATGTTCTATGTTCTATCTCCCTCGCTGCTGCCCTCTTTCGCAATTGATGAGCCAACAGGCGACTAGCCTTTTCCCCATATTCATACCTCCTCCCCTGTGCCTTCCTCCACAGTACCTCCGCCTTTCTGGTGGTCAGAAGGTCAAATTCCGTCTGGAGTCGTCTCCTCTCCCTGTACAATTCCTCCTCCGGGGTCTCTGCAAATTCCCTATCCACCCTTAAAATCTCCCCCAGTAATCTTTCCCTTTCCTTGGCCTCTGTTTTCCTTTTGTGGGCCCCAATGGAGATCAGCTCTCCTCTGACCACCGCTTTTAGTGCTTCCCATACCACTCCCACAGGGACCTCGCCGTCATCATTGACCTCCAGATATCTCTCAATACACCCCCGCACTCTTGCACACACTCTCTCATCCGCCATCAGTCCCACATCTAATCGCCAGAGTGTTCTCTGCTCCCTTTCCTCTCCTAATTCCAGGTCCACCCAATGTGGGGCATGATCCGAAACCGCTATGGCTGAGTACTCAGCTTCTTCCACCCTAGAGATCAACGACCTTCCCAAAACAAAAAAATCTATACGGGAGTACACTTTATGGACATGGGAGAAGAAGGAAAACTCCCTAGCCCTAGGTCTAAGAAATCGCCATGGATCCACGCCCCCCATTTGGTCCATAAACCCCTTAAGTACCTTGGCCGCTGCCGGCCTTCTTCCGGTCCTTGAGCTGGATCTATCTAGTCCCGGGTCAGCACCGTATTAAAGTCCCCTCCTAAAATCAAGTTTCCTGCCTCCAGGTCCGGTATACGCCCCAGCATCCGTCTCATAAATCCCGCATCGTCCCAGTTTGGGGCATACACGTTAACCAACACGACCTCCATTCCCTCCAGCCTGCCACTCACCATTACATATCTACCTCCGCTATCTGCTACGATGTTCTTTGCTTCAAATGCCACCTGTTTCCCCACCAAAATGGCCACCCCTCTATTCTTTGCGTCCAGTCCTGAGTGGAACACCTGTCCCACCCATCCTTTCCTTAGCCTAACTTGGTCCGCCACCTTTAGGTGCGTCTCTTGGAGCATAACCACGTCTGCCCTTAGTCCTTTCAAATGCGCGAGCACTCTGGCCCTTTTTATCGGTCCGTTCAGGCCTCTCACGTTCCACGTGATCAGCCTCACTAGGGGGCTACCTGCCCCCCTCCCGTGTCGACTAGCCATTACCTTCTCTAGGCCAGTCCCATATCCCGCCTCCGCGCTCCCGCTCGCTCCCCCAGCGTCGCACACCATCCCCGCCCACCCACTCTTTAGCCATTTCCTTTTGGATTTCCGCAGCAGCAACCCAGTTGTCTCCCCCCCCTCCCCCTCCCTCCCCCCCCTCCCCGCTAGATCTCTTTCTAGCATGATTGCTCCCCCCATATTACTTCCGTAAGTCAGCTGACTTCAACTGACCCCGGCTACTCCTGCTCACTCCTCGACCCCCCCCATGTGGGGAACTCCCATCCGCCTTGCGCCTGTCTTCCCGCCTTATTCTTTCTGGTGCGGGAACATCCCTTTACCTGACCCGCCTCTTATGACGCAGCTCCCTTTCCCCTCCCCCTCCCCTTCCCCATTCTCCAACTATGTCCCGTCTTTCCCCCCTCACCGGCGCCCACATTTCCCCAATGTCTCCCCCCTTCCCTGTTTACTTCTCAATTAACTTCCACCGTAACATTAACAATAACATTTCCTGCAGCATCAGTCCCTCAGTTCCGATCCAATTTCTCTTCTTTGATGAAGGTCCATGCTTCCTCCGCCGTCTCGAAATAATGGTGTCTCTCCTGATACGTGACCCATAGTCTTGCCGGCTGCAGCATCCCGAACTTCACCTTCCTTTTATGCAACACCTCTTTGGCTCGGTTGAAGCTCGCCCTCCTTCTCGCCACCTCCGCACTCCAATCCTGGTATACCCATACCACTGCATTCTCCCATCTGCTACTCCGCACCTTTTTAGCCCATCTCAGGACCTCTTCTCTATCCTTAAGGCGGTAAAATCGCACGATTATCGCCCTGGGTGGTTCTCCCGCTTTTGGTCTTCTCGCCGGAATCCGATTTGCCCACTCCACCTCCAAGGGGCCCGTAGGGGCCTCAGCACCCATCAGTGAGCTCAGCATCGTACTTGCGTACGCTCCACAGTCCACTCCTTCCACACCCTCAGGGAGACCCAGTATCCGAAGGTTCTTCCTTCGCGCTCCATTTTCTAGGGCTTCGATCCTTTCAGTACACTTTTTATGAAGTGCCTCGTGCGTCTGTGTCTTAACCGCCAGGGCCAGGATCTCGTCCTCAATATCTGTCACCTTCTGCTCCACCACACGGAGCTCTGTCTCCTGGGTCTTTAATGTCTCCTTGAGCCCCTCAATTGCCTGTAGCAACGGGGTCAGCACCTCCCTCTTCAGCAGCTCCACGCACCGTCTCACAATTTCATGCTCAGGCCCCCATGTCGCCTGCGCTTTCTCCGCCGCCATCTTGTACTTCTCTCTTTCTGACCCTTTGGTCGACGATTCCTCGCGCTGCAGCCGCCGCCGCCGGTTTTTTCCTCCTTCGTTTGGGGGGGGACTCCCTTCTCACACGCCCCACACCGGGTTGCGTCGTCGAAAAATTCCCCGTTGGGGCTCTTAAAAGAGCCCGAAGGTCCGTCGGAGCTGGAGCCGCCGAAGCGTGCGGCAGGCTAGGCATCACCGCAACCGGAAGTCCCTTCAGTGGCCTTGATGAGGTCTTTTCACAGTTGTTCCCTCTGCTGCTAGAATTCACCTTTGATACAGGCCCTCAGGTCAGCTTGCAGCTTTAAGCTTGCCCTTCCCCCGCCTGCATGCTGGAAGAGGCCCTGTTTATCCTGCAGTTGCAGCCAAATCTTTTACTGTTTCTGCGTGTGTCTGGCAACCAAGAGACATACCCTTCCTGGGGGACACTGTCGGGGGAATATTGCAGCCTTCTTCCCACACCGGGAAATGTCAAACAAATGCCGTGGGGGCCCTGCAAAAGAGCCCAAAAGTCCGTTCCAAGCAGGAGCTGCCGAATATGCGACCTAGCTCTGCATAGCCGCACCCGGAAGTCGAAAGGGAGAGATTGTTGAGGGAGATTTTGAGGGTGGATAGGCAATATGCGGAGGCTCCAGATGAAGGGCTATACAGGGAAAGACGGAGATTGCACACGGACTTTGACTTGTTGACCACGGGTAAGGCGGAGGCACAATGGAGGAAGGCACAGGGAGTGCAGTATGAATATGGAGAGAAGGCGAGCCGGCTGCTGGCCCAACAACTTAGGAAGAGGGGGGCGGCGAGAGAGATCGGAGGGGGTAGAGACGAGGAGGGAAAGATGGAACGGGGAGCGGAGAGGGTGAACGGGGTGTTTAAGGTATTTTACGAGAGGCTATATAAGGCTCAACCCCCGGAAGGGAAAGAGGGAATATGCATTTCCTAGACCAGCTGGAGTTCCCGAAGGTTGAGGAACAGGAGATGACAGGACTGGGAGCGCAGATTGAGGTGGAGGAGGTGGTAAAAGGAATTGGGAACATGCAGGCAGGGAAGGCCCCGGGACCGGATGGGTTCCCGGTGGAGTTCTAGAGGAAATACGTGGACCTGCTGGCCCCACTTCTGACGAGAACCTTTAATGAGGCTAGGGAAAGGGGGACACTACCCCCAACGATGTCGGAGGCGAGGATATCGCTGATCCTGAAAAGAGACAAAGACCCGCTGCAGTGCGTGTCATACAGGCCTATTTCCCTCTTGAACGTAGACGCCAAGCTTTTGGCCAAGGTGATGGCGACGAGGACAGAGGACCCTGGGGTGATGCATGATGATCAAACGGGGTTTGTTAAAGGGAGGCAATTGAATGCTAATATACGGAGGCTGCTGGGGGTGATGATGATGCCCCCACCGGAGGGGGAGGCGGAGATAGTGGTGGCGATGGATGCAGAGAAAGCATTTGATAGAGTGGAGTGGGACTACCTGTGGGAAGTACTGAGGAGATTTGGATTTGGAGAGGGGTTCATTAGATGGGTTCAGCTCCTGTACAGGGCCCCGGTGGCAAGTGTGATTACAAATAGGCAACGATCTGACCACTTCCGACTGTATAGGGGTACAAGACAGGGATGTCCCCTGTCCCCGTTACTGTTTGCGTTGGCAATTGAGCCACTGGCCATAGCGCTGAGGGGCTCCAGGAAGTGGAGGGGGGTACTTAGAGGAGGAGAAGAGCATCGGGTGTCATTATACGCGGATGATTTGTTGTTGTATGTCGCGGACCCAGTGGAGGGGATGCCTGAGATAATGCAGACACTTAGGGACTTTGGAGAATTTTCAGGATATAAATTGAATATGGGGAAGAGTGAACTGTTTGTGATGCACCCCGGGGAACAGGGCAGGGGAATAGACGATTTACCGTTGAGGAGGGTAACAAGGGATTTCCGGTATTTGAGGATCCAGGTGGCCAGGAACTGGGGAACCTTGCATAAGCTTAACTTGGCACGACTGGTAGAGCAGATGGAAGAGGACTTTAGGAGGTGGGACATGGTGCCCCTGTCATTGGCGGGCAGGGTGCAGGCGGTTAAAATGGTGGTTCTTCCAAGGTTTCTTTTTGTGTTCCAGTGCCTCCCTGTACTGATTACAAAGGCCTTTTTAAAAAGATGGACAAGAGTATTATGAGCTTTGTGTGGGCTGGAAAGACCCCAAGAGTAAAGAGGGGGTTCCTGCAGCGCAGTAGGGACAGAGGGGGACTGGCACTGCCGAGTCTAAGTGATTATTATTGGGCCGCCAACGTGTCAATGATATGTAAGTGGATGAGGGAAGGGGAAGGAGCGGCGTGGAAAAGACTGGAGATGGCGTCATGTAGGGGAACTAGCCTAAAAGCACTGGCGACGGCGCCGTTGCCGTTCTCCCTGAAAAACTACACCACAAACCCAGTGGTGGTGGCAACTCTGAAAATTTGGGGGCAGTGGAGACGACATAAGGGAGTGACGGGTGCCTCAGTGTGGTCCCCAATAAGGAACAATCATAGGTTCGTCCCGGGAAGGATAGATGGGGGATTTAAATCTTGGCAGCGAGCAGGAATTGCGAAATTGAAGGACTTGTTCTTAGACGGGACGTTCGCGAGTCTGGGAGCACTGACAGAAAAATATGGGCTGCCACCTGGGAATGCATTTCGCTATATGCAAGTGAGGGCATTTGTGAGGCAATAGGTGAGGGAATTTCCGCAGCTCCCGGCGCAAAAGATCCAGGACAGAGTGATTTCGGGGGCATGGGTGGGTGATGACAGGGTGTCAGATATACATAGGGAAATGAGAGATGAGGGGGAGACGATGGTAGAGGAGCTGAAGGGAAAATGGGAGGAGGAGCTGGGGGAAGAGATAGAGGAGGGGCTGTGGGCAGATGCCCTAAGTAGGGTAAACTCTTCGTCTTCGTGTGCCAGGCTCAGCCTGACACAATTCAAGATTCTACACAGGGCGCATATGACTGGAGCAAGGCTGAGTACATTTTTTGGAGTGGAGGATAGGTGCGGGAGATGCGCGGGAAGCCCGGCGAACCACACCCACATGTTCTGGTCATGTCCGGTATTGCATGGGTTCTGGGTGGGTGTGGCAAAAGTGATTTCAAAGGTGGTGGGGGTCCGGGTCGAACCAGGCTGGGGGTTGGCTATATTTGGGGTTGCAGATGAGCCGGGAGTGCAGGAGGCGAGAGAGGCCGATGGTTTGGCCTTTGCATCCCTAGTAGCCCGGCGAAGGATTCTACTTATGTGGAAAGAAGCTAAACCCCTGGGCGTGGAGGCCTGGATAAACGACATGGCAGGGTTCATAAAATTGGAGCGGATAAAGTACGCACGAAGAGGTTCGGCTCAAGGGTTCACCAGGCGGTGGCAATCGTTCCTCGACTATCTCGCAGAGCGATAAGGGAAAATAGGAAAGGTAGCAGCAGCAACCCGGGGGGGGGGGGGGAGGACTCATTTGGGTCCTCAGGGGTTTTATGTGTGTGTTTATATATTAGTTATTTATATTAGATTTTACGAAGTTACTATTTTAGTTACTATTTCTGTTGTTTCTTATTTTGTTGTTGGCAGTTGCCGTTAGTTAGCATATTATTTATTTTAAAAACTATCAATGTATATATTACAAAGTTGTAAAATGGGAAATATTTGTTTTTGTTTGATCGAAAAACTTTAATAAAATATATATTTTTTAAAAAGGCATACGGCATGCTTGCCTTCATTGGCCGGGGCATTGAGTATAAGAATTGGCAAGTCATGTTGCAGCTGTATAGAACCTTAGTTAGGCCACACTTGGAGTATAGTGTTCAATTCTTGTCGCCACACTACCAGAAGGATGTGGAGGCTTTAGAGAGGGTGCAGAAGAGATTTACCAGAATGTTGCCTGGTATGGAGGGCATTAGCTATGAGGACCAAAAGCGGATGCTGGCGCATCAGCTTCGGAAGCGGGACGCAGCTAGGGAGATCGGGAGAGTTAAGGACAGGGGAGGGAGCGTGGTGCGGAGTGGGGTTGGCATCAATTGGGTCTTCAGGGACCTCTACGGGGAATTGTACCGATCCGAGCCCCCACGGGAGGAGGGGGGGCTGCGCCGTTTCCTGGACCAATTGAGGTTTCCAAAGGTGGAAGAGGGACTGGTGGTGGGACTGGGGGCCCCGATTGGGCTGGAGGAGCTGATCAAAGGGATAGGAAGCATGCAGGCAGGGAAGGCACCAGGGCCAGATGGTTTCCCGGTCGAGTTCTATAAAAAAATATATGAACCTGTTGGGCCCGCTGTTAGTTAGGACCTTTAATGAGGCAAGGGAGGGGGGGGGGGCTTTACCCCCGACGATGTCCCGGGCACTGATCTCCTTGATCCTGAAGCGGGACAAAAATCCCCTGCAATGTGGGTCTTACAGACCGATTTCCTTGCTAAATGTAGATGCCAAGGTGCTGGCGAAGGTCTTAGCCACGAGGATTGAGGATTGTGTGCCGCAGATCATCCATGAAGACCAGGTGGGGTTTGTGAAGGGGAGACAGTTGAACGCGAATGTGCGGAGGCTTTTGAACGTTATCATGATGCCGGCGAGGGAGGGGGAGGCGGAGATAGTGGTGGCGATGGACGCTGAGAAAGCCTTCGATAGGGTAGAGTGGGGGTACCTGTGGGAGGTGCTGAAGAGGTTCGGGTTTGGGGAGGGGTTTGTCAGGTGGGTTAGGCTGTTGTATGAGGTCCCGATGGGGAGTGTGGCCACAGATAGGAGGAGGTCCGAGTACTTTCGGTTGCACCGAGGGACGAGACAGGGGTGTCCCCTGTCCCCCCTGCTCTTCGCACTGGCGATTGAACCCCTGGCTATGGCACTGAGGAAGTCGAGGAACTGGAGGGGGGTTGGTGCGTGGTGGGGAGGAACATAGGGTGTCGCTTTATGCGGACGACCTGTTGCTGTATGTGGCGGACCCGGTGGGAGGAATGCCAGAGGTAATGAGGATCCTTAGGGAATTCGGGGACTTTTCGGGGTACAAGTTCAATATGGGGAAGAGCGAGCTGTTCGTAGTTCAGCTAGGGGACCAGGAGAGGGGGATTGGCGAGCTCCCACTAAAAAGGGCGGAAATGAGCTTCAGATATTTGGCAGGTCCAGGTGGCCAGGAGCTGGGGGGCCCTGCATAGGCTTAACTTTACAAGGCTGGTGGAGCAAATGGAGGAGGAGTTCAAGAGGTGGGACGCGTTGCCGCTGTCCTTGGCGGGTAGGGTGCAGTCAATCAAAATGACGGTGCTCCCAAGGTTTTTGTTCCTGTTCCAGTGCCTCCCCGTGTTTATCCCGAAGGCTTTTTTCAGGCGGGTTAACAGGAGTATAATGGGGTTTGTGTGGGCGCGAGGGACTCCGAGGGTGAGAAGGGTGTTCCTGGAGCGGAGTAGAGGTAGGGGGGGGGGGGTGGCGCTGCCCAACCTCTGTGGGTACTACTGGGCCGCCAATGCGACAATGATGCGCGAGTGGGTGATGGAGGGGGAGGGGGCTGCATGGAAGAGGCTGGAGATGGCGTCCTGTGTGGGTACGAATCTGGGGGCGCTGGCAACGGTGCCGCTGCCGCTCCCTCCAAGGAGGTATACCACGAGCCCGGTGGTGGTGGCGGCCCTCAAAATCTGGGGGCAGTGGAGGCGGCATAGGGGAGAAGTTGGGGCCTCGGCGTGGACCCCATTACAGGGGAACCACTGGTTCGCCCCAGGAAGAACAGGTGGAGGGTTTTCGGGGTGGCACAGGGCAGGGATACGAAAGTTGGGGGACCTGTTTGTGGACGGGAAGTTCGCGAGCTTGGGTGAGCTGGAGGAGAAGTACGGGCTCCCCCTGGGGAACACCTTCAGGTACTTACAGGTAAGGGCGTTTGCCAGACGGCAGGTGGTGGAATTCCCGCGGCTACTGCCACACACAGTACAGGACAGGGTGCTCTCGGGGGGTGGGGGAAAGAGTGGGGAAGATCTCGGAAACCTACCAGGTGATGCAGGAGGAGGAGGAAGCCTCGGTGGTGGAGTTGAAAGGTAAGTGGGAGGAGGAGTTGGGAGAGGAGATCGAAGAGGGGACGTGGGCAGATGCCCTAGGGAGGGTGAATTCTTCCTCTTAGTGCGCGAGGCTCAGCCTCATACAGTTTAAGGTGCTGCACAGGGCACACATGACCGGGACAAGGATGAGCCGGTTCTTTGGGGGTGAGGACAGGTGTGTTAGGTGCTCAGGGGAGCCCAGCAAATCACACCCATTTGTTCTGGGCATGCCCAGCGCTGGAGGAATTTTGGAAGGGCGTAGTGAGGACGGTGTCGAGGGTGGTAGGATCCAGGGTCAGACCGGGCTGGGGGCTCGCAATATTTGGGGTGGCAGAGGAGCCAGGAGTGCAGGAGGCGAAAGAGGCCGGAATTCTGGCCTTTGCGTCCCTGGTAGCCCGCCGAAGGATTCTCCTTCAGTGGAAAGATGCGAGGCCCCCAAGCGTGGAATCCTGGATCAGCAATATGGCAGGGTTCATTAAATTGGAGAGGGTGAAATTTGCCTTCGACTTTCTGGCAGAACGATTTATTTTTGTTCATGTTATTTACACTGGAGGGTCTGAGGGGGTGTATACACCTGTTGTGTTAAGTCGGGGTGTTAATGTTAATTTATTATTTATGTACAGGGGGGGAGGGGTTTGGGGCGTTGCTTTTTTAGTTTGTGTTTTGTACTTAACCCTGTTGGGTTCGTTTTTCTTTCTCATTTTGTTATTGATATTTTATGAAAACCTTTAATAACATTTTTTTTAAAAAAGTCTGCTCAGGCAGTCAGGAGTCGCGTCAATGCCAGATTCATCAGTCGCATTCACAAGACAGCCCCGAACGTCACCCAAGCACATCGCAATGCCATCCACGCTCTCAAGACCAACCGCAACATAGTCATCAAACCAGCAGAGACAAAGGAGGGGCCACCGTCATACTGAACAGAACGGACTACTGCAAAGAAGTATACCGACAACTCAACAACCAGGAACACTACAGACAGTTACCCGCAGATCCGACCAAGGAACACATCCGCCAACTTAACAGACCTTCAGAGCACCCTACGTTCTCTCATCCCACGTACGGGAGATCTCTACTGCCTCCCGAAAATACACAAGGCCAACACACCAGGCCATCCTGTCGTTTCAGGCAATGGGACCCTGTGTGAGAACCTCTCTGGCTACATCGAAGGCATCTTGAAACCCATCGTACAAGGTACGCCCAGCTTCTGTCGTGACACGACGGACTTCCTGCAGAAACGCAGCACCCATGGACCAGTTAAACCAGGAACATTCCTCGTCACAATGGACGTCTCGGCACTCTACACCAGCATCCCCCATGACGACGGCATTGCTGCAACAGCCTCAGTACTCAACACCACCAACTGCCAATCTCCAGGCGCAATTCTGTAACTCATCCGCTTCATTCTGGATCACGTCTTCACCTTCGACAACAAGTTCTTCATCCAGACGCACGGAACAGCCATGGGGACCAAATTGCACCTCAATATGCCAACATCTTCATGCACAATTTTGAACAAGACCTCCTCACCGCACAGGGCCTTCAACCGACGTTATACATCAGATACATCGATGACATTTTTTTCCTTTGGACCCACGCCGAAGAATCACTGAAACGACTACACGATGACATCAATAAGTTCCATCCCACCATCAGACTCACCATGGGCTACTCTCCAAAATCAGTTGCATTCTTGGACACACTCATCTCCATCAAGGACGGTCACCTCAGCACTTCGCATTACCGCAAGCCCATCAATAACCTCACGATGCTCCACTTCTCCAGCTTCCACCCTAAACACATTAAAGAAGTCATCCCCTATAGACAAGCTCTCCGTATACACAGGATCTGCTCAGACGAGGAGGAGCGTAACATACATCTATAGACACTGAAAGATACTCTCGTAAGAACGGGATATGGCGCTCGACTCATCGATCGACAGTTCCAACGCAACACAGCAAAAAAAACGCACCGACCTCCTCAGAAGACAAACACGGGACACAACCGACAGAGTAACCCTTTGTTGTCCAGTACTTTCCCGGAGCGGAGAAACTACGACATCATCTTCGCAGCCTTCAACACGCCATCGATGAAGATGAACATCTTGCCAAGGTCATCCCCACAACTTGCCTTCAAACAACCGCGCAACCTCAAACAAACCCTTGTTTGCAGCAAACTACCCAGCCTTCAGAACAGCGACCACGGCACCACACAACCCAACCATGGCAATCTCTTCAAGACGTGCCAGATCATCGACATGGATACCACCATTACACGTGAAAACACCACCCACCAGGTGCACGGTACATACTCGTGCGACTCGGCCAACGTTGTCTACCTCATACGCTGCAATATGTCCCGAAGCGTGGTACATTGGCGAGACCATGCAGACGCTGCAACAACGAATGAACGGACATCGCGCAACAATCACCAGGCAGGAATGTTCCCTTCCAGTCAGGGAACACTTCAGCAGTCAAGGGCATTCAGCCTCTGATCTCCGGGTAAGCGTTCTCCAAGGCGGCCTTCGGGACACGCGACAACAGAGAATCGCCAAGCAGAAACTTGTAGCCAAGTTCTGCACACATGAGTGTGTGGACAGGAATGGATGTTGCAGGTTCCGGGGTTTAGGTGTTTTAGTAAGCTCAAAGAAGGAGGCAAAAGAGGGGGAGGTGTGGCGCTGCTAGTCAAGAGCAGTATTACGGTGGCGGAGAGGATGCTAGATCGGGACTCATCTTCCGAGGTAGTATGGGCTGAGGTTAGAAACAGGAAAGGAGAGGTCACCCTGTTGGGAGTTTTCTATAGGCCTCCAAATAGTTCTAGGGATGTAGAGGAAAGGATGGCGAGGATGATCCTGGATAAGAGGGAAAGTAACAGGGTAGTTATTATGGGAGACTTTAACTTTCCAAATATTGACTGGAAAAGATATAGTTCGAGTACATTAGATGGGTCATTTTTTGTACAATGTGTGCAGGAGGGTTTCCTGACACAATATGTTGACAGGCCAACAAGAGGCGAGGCCACGTTGGATTTGGTTTTGGGTAATGAACCAGGCCAGGTGTTGGATTTGGAGGTAGGAGAGCACTTTGGGGACAGTGACCACAATTCGGTGACGTTTACGTTAATGATGGAAAGGGATAAGTATACACCGCAGGGCAAGAGTTATAGCTGGGGGAAGGGCAATTATGATGCCATTAGACGTGACTTGGGGGGGATAGGTTGGAGAAGTAGGCTGCAAGTGTTGGGCACACTGGATAAATGGAGCTTGTTCAAGGAACAGCTACTGCGTGTTCTTGGTAAGTACGTGCCGGTCAGGCAGGGAGGAAGGCGTAGAGCGAGGGAACCGTGGTTTACCAAAGAAGTGGAATCTCTTGTTAAGAGGAAGAAGGAGGCCTATGTGAAGATGAGGTGTGAAGTTTCAGTTGGGGCGATGGATAGTTACAAGGTAGCGAGGAAGGATCTAAAAAGAGAGCTAAGACGAGCAAGGAGGGGACATGAGAAGTATTTGGCAGGTAGGATCAAGGAAAACCCAAAAGCGTTCTATAGGTATGTCAGGATAAGCGAATGACTAGGGTAAGAGTAGGGCCAGTCAAGGACAGGGATGGGAAGTTGTGTGTGGAGTCTGAAGAGATAGGCGAGATACTAAATGAATATTTTTCGTCAGTATTCACTCAGGAAAAAGATAATGTTGTGGAGGAGAATGCTGACACCCGGGCTATTAGAATAGATGGCATTTGAGGTACGTAGCGAAGATGTGTTGGCATTTCTGGACAGGCTGAAAATAGATAAGTCCCCGGGGCCTGATGGGATTTATCCTAGGATTCTGTGGGAGGCCAGGGAAGAGATTGCTGGGCCTTTGGCTTTGATTTTTATGTCATCATTGGCTACAGGAATAGTGCCAGAGGACTGGAGGATAGCAAATGTGGTCCCTTTGTTCAAAAAGGGGAGTAGAGACAACCCCGGCAACTGTAGACCGGTGAGCCTCACGTCTGTAGTGGGTAAAGTCTTGGAGGGGATTATAAGAGACAAGATTTATAATCATCTAGATAGGAATAATATGATCAGGGATAGTCAGCATGGCTTTGTGAAGGGTAGGTCATGCCTCACAAACCTTATCGAGCTCTTTGAGAAGGTGACTGAACAGGTAGACGAGGGTAGAGCAGTTGATGTGGTGTATATGGATTTCAGTAAAGCATTTGATAAGGTTCCCCACGGTAGGCTATTTCAGAAAATACGGAGGCTGGGGATTGAGGGTGATTTAGAGATGTGGATCAGAAATTGGCTAGCTGAAAGAAGACAGAGGGTGGTGGTTGATGGGAAATGTTCAGAATGGAGTTCAGTTACAAGTGGCGTACCACAAGGATCTGTTCTGGGGCCGTTGCTGTTTGTCATTTTTATCAATGACCTAGAGGAGGGCGCAGACGGGTGGGTGAGTAAATTTGCAGACGACACTAAAGTCGGTGGTGTTGTCGACAGTGTGGAAGGATGTAGCAGGTTACAGAGGGACATAGATAAGCTGCAGAGCTGGGCTGAGAGGTGGCAAATGGAGTTTAATGTAGAGAAGTGTGAGGTGATTCACTTTGGAAGGAATAACAGGAATGCGGAATATTTGGCTAATGGTAAAGTTCTTGGAAGTGTGGATGAGCAGAGGGACCTAGGTGTCCATGTACATAGATCCCTGAAAGTTGCCACCCAGGTTGATAGGGTTGTGAAGAAGGCCTATGGAGTGTTGGCCTTTATTGGTAGAGGGATTGAGTTCCGGAGTCATGAGGTCATGTTGCAGCTGTACAAAACTCTGGTACGGCCGCATTTGGAGTATTGCGTACAGTTCTGGTCACCGCATTGTAGGAAGGACGTGGAGGCTTTGGAGCTGGTGCAGAGGAGATTTACCAGGATGTTGCCTGGTATGGAGGGAAAATCTTATGAGGAAAGGCTGATGGACTTGAGGTTGTTTTTTCGTTGGAGAGAAGGTTAAGAGGAGACTTAATAGAGGCATACAAAATGATCAGGGTGTTAGATAGGGTGGACAGTGAGAGCCTTCTCCCGCGGATGGAAATGGCTGGCACGAGAGGACATAGCTTTAAACTGAGGGGTAATAGATATCGGCCAGAGGTCAGAGGTAGGTTCTTTACGCAAAGAGTGGTGAGGCCGTGGAATGCCCTACCTGCAACAGTAGTGAACTCACCAACATTGAGGGCATTTAAAAGTTTATTGGATAAGCATATGGATGATAAGGGTATAGTGTAGGTTAGATGGCTTTTGTTTCGGTGCAACATCTTGGGCCGAAGGGCCTGTACTGCGCTGTATCGTTCTATGTTCTATGAGTGCGGCCTCAACCGGGACCTGGGATTCATGTCGCATTACATTCATCCCCCACCATCTGGCCTGGGCTTCCAAAATCCTACTAACTGTTCTGGCTTCAGACAATTCACACCTCTTTAACCTGGGGTTACCCCTATCTTTGGATCTGTAAACGCTTAATTAACTGGAAATGCTCGCATTCCAAGCATTGTCTTGCATCTTTGAATTTGTCAATTATATATGTTTCTTTATTCACCTGAGGACGGAGCAGTGCTCCAAAAGCTAGTGTTTGAAACAAACCCGTTGGACTTTAACCTGGTGTTGTAAGACTTCGTACTGTGTGCTAACTGTATGAGGGGGTGGGTTGGATTGTCTGAGGGGGTGGGGTTCAGTAATGGAGCGGAACTGAGGGGGGGGTGTGTGAGGGGCGGGGCTTCAACTACCTCCATTCCCGGCCAATCGCTTTCAGACTACTCTGTTCCTCCTTCTCCCTCAGAGCATTCTGAAGAATTGGCCAATCAGAAGGTGAAAAGCTGCAGCATTGAGCAGTGTTTGAAATCCCTGTTCGGTTGTCCCGGTAACTGAACTGAGCCCTCGGAACTGGAGTAGCAACTGCAGTTGACAGCGGGAATGGGCCCGAGGGAGAGGGGCCGGAGGGAGGGGGGCGAGAGGGGCCGGAGGGAGGGGGGCGAGAGGGGCCGGAGGGAGGGGGGCGAGAGGGGCCGGAGGGAGGGGGGCGAGAGGGGCCGGAGGGAGGGGGGCGAGAGGGGCCGGAGGGAGGGGGGCGAGAGGGAGGGGGCCGAGAGGGAGGGGGGCGAGAGGGAGGGGGCCTGGAGGGAGGGGGGCGAGAGGGAGGGGGGCGAGAGGGAGGGGGCCCGGAGGGAGGGGGGCGAGAGGGAGGGGGCCCGGAGGGAGGGGGGCGAGAGGGAGGGGCCCCGGAGGGAGGGGGGCGAGAGGGAGGGGGCCCGGAGCGAGGGGGGCGGGAGGGAGGGGGCCCGGAGGGAGGGGGGCGAGAGGGAGGGGGAGCGGGGGGGCGAGAGGGAGGGGGAGCGGGGGGGCGAGAGGGAGGGGGAGCGGGGGGGCGAGGGGGAGCGGGGGAGGGAGGGGGAGCAGGGGGGCCCGAGGGAGGGGGAGCAGGGGGGCCCGAGGGAGGGGGAGCAGGGGGGCCCGAGGGAGGGGGAGCAGGGGGGCCCGAGGGAGGGGGAGCAGGGGGGCCCGGGGGAGGGGGAGCAGGGGGGCCCGGGGGAGGGGGAGCAGGGGGGCCCGGGGGAGGGGGAGCAGGGGGGCCCGGGGGAGGGGGAGCAGGGGGAGGTGGAGGGGGGCCAGGGGGAGAGCGAATGGGCCCCTGTAGAGAGGTACAGAGGAGTGAAGGAAAGGGGGGGGAATGGGGCGAGCGAGTCGGGGTGGATGAAGGATTCAAATCTCTGGCGCCGACGTCAACGGCAAATGGTCCAAACCCACTTCTTCCGAACAGCCTCCAAGTTCTTTGGGTCCCCCAAATCCCGGCTCAGGATCATAACCGCAGGACCGGCTCCAGCCCAGCTCCGACCCCGGCTCTGGCCCAGGCAGCAGGCGGCCGAGGTGGAGGAAGAATCAGGTGGAACAGGACAGGGTGAGGCTGCATGGGGGGTGGCTAATTACACTGAGTGGTTGTCAGTGAGAAAGAGGCAGCGAGCGGAACTGGAGATGATGGCTGATGTCAAGAGGTGGATCAACAGCAAAATCTCAGCCAACGACCTGGAGCTCCGTGTCCTGGAGACTCTGGAGAGACGTGAGCTTAGGGACCGGGACAAAACGCCAACCCAACAGATCACGCTTGAGGTCAGTGGCCACATCCTGAGTCCAACTATTCCCCATTCCGCTACCCTGTCTTTCCCATCATTTGTATGTTCAGAAATTCTCACAAAAAGAGGTTATGAACCTTGTATGGTTGAGCATTAAGTGTTTATTGTGAACACAGAACTATGTACATTGAAACACAGTCTAGCCCAAGTTATGAACAAAGAACAATACAGCCCAGGCCGTAGAAACTCCAAAGTATTATGAAGTTCACCTGACCTACAACCTTCATGTTGAATTTGGCTAGGGTGAGCACATAATCCTTTGCGGCAAGTGTGATTCATCAGACTTTTGAGACACTTTAATCCAAACAAGGTTTATTCTAAGAATGTAGTTAACATATATATAACATAAACACAGCAAGATTTTTTGTCAATTACAAACATAGTCACCACACAGCTACAGTAATCTATGAATTCACTTGATGAATTCCCCCTTAGCTGTTCCAATTCAATAACAAAATCCAATTAAACAAAACCCATTTTCAAGGGCGTGGCCCAGCACACTTCATTCTCACTTGTAATGGGACTGGTCCTTTACCTGAAATCCTGTTCCAGTTCCAAACAGCAGATTCAAACTCCTTCCGGAAAACAACTATATCTTTAAAGTTAAAAAGGCAGTCAGCCACAGCCAATGTGCTTTTTACTAGAACAACCTTTAAAATGAAAACCGAGAGAAACAGGCAAACCACTTATTTTCTCTATCTTTATCCACAGCAGTCAAATAGAAACTGAACCCCCCTCTCACCTCATAGCCACTCCCCAGCTCCACCCACAAAATGACATCACTAAAGTCATGAGATTGTTGATCCCCAAATTTCTTTCTCTGTCAGTCTGGCCTCAATAAAAGTTGAGATGGATTCGCACGTAAAAAGAAGTTATTTATTTAGCTTGCAAGCTTGAATCATCTTACAGAAACGTAAGAGACATCCAGCCTCTTACACCCCAGAAAACGACTGAACTAAAAGACAAAGGGATCTCTGCAAAATCAATTCAAATGGTATCAAGTTTCACATACTCGACGGACATAGGTCAGCCTATGTCCCTCCTGACCTGTTCGATCTATTCTGATTGGCTCACTTCCAATCCCTTTCTCTGGCCCCTATCAATGCAGCATCACTCTCATAGACACACCTCTTCCTGCTTTTTCCATGCGGTCTCAAACCCCTTTGTCCCTAACTGCCAGATGCCTTTTGAACGCCGTTAATGTATCCTTCCATAACCTTCATGGCAGCGGGTCCCAGGCATTCACCACCCTCTGCGAAAAAAAACCCTGCCTCGCACATCTCTAAACCTTGCCCCACGGACCAAAATCTATGCCCCCTAGTGACTGACCCCACCATCCTGGGAAAGAGTGCCTGTCCATTTACTCTATACATGCCCCTCATAATCCTGGAGACCTCTATCAGGTCACCCCCTCAACCTCCATCATTCTAATGGAAACAGTCCGAGTCTATTCAGCCTCTCCTCATTGGTAACACCCTTCAGACCACGCAACACCCTGGTAAACCTCTGCACCCTCTTCAAAGCGAACACTATGCTTGCTTGTACCCAGGTCTCAGTCCAGCTCACAACTGACCTGAGTCTCGACTTCCGGTAGTGGCTATGGAGTGAGTGGTTGCATATTTGGCAGCTCCCACTCAAGGTGGATTTTTTGGACCTTTTCCCTGTTCGTAGGGCAGACGGTGAAAAAGGTGCAGGAATGATAAGAGAAAGTAAGGCTCCACTGGTGTGCTTTGTGGATGGACCCACGGACAAGAAATGGGTCAAACAAAAGGGAGCTGGTGGAGCAAGAGAATCTTTGTGCACCACAGGTCAAGATGACAGAGGGTAAAGGGCCTGTCCTGCCTGCCCAGTGGTCGATGGAGCAACTGGTGGACTTCTTGAACGAGAAGTTAAGCCAGCAGAGGAGGAAAGCCTATGAGGAACTAGACAGGGTTCTGGAGCCGTTGAAAGTGGAAATTGACTGTGTTGAGCAATGGCTGACGTCCCAGGGCCAGGCGATTCAGAAGGTTGTGAAGACGGTTGGGGAGCACGAGGAGTAGCTCGCCTCGTTGGTGGCCGAGATGGGTGCGATGCGGGAGACCCAAAAGCAGCTGAAGGAGAAGGTGGAGAATCCAGGACACAAAACGTGCGGATCGTGGGGACGCATTGAAGGAGTGGATGCCAGCATGTATGTGGCCAAAATGTTGGAACGGTTGATGAGGAAGGGTGCATTTGATAGGCCCCTGGAGGTTGATCGACACACAGGGCGCTGATGAGGAGGCTCCTGGCAGACGAGCTGCCAAGGACTATGGGTTGGTGTGGTTGCACCATTTCCTGGGCGAGGCAGACGAATGGGTGCACCTGGGAAGGGAACGAGCTGCGGGTGTACCAGTATCTGGGCGCAGGACTGGTGAAGAGGAGGGCTGGGTTTAACCGGGTCAAGGCTGCCCTCTTTAAGAAAGGGATGAAGTTCATAGAAGCAATATCATAGAATGTACAGTGCAGAAGGAGGCCATTTGGCCAATCGAGTCTGCACCGGCCCTTGGAAAGTGCACCCCATTTAAGCCCACACTTCCAACCTATCCCCGTAACCCAGTAACCTCACTTAACCTTTCTGGACATTAAGGGGCAATTTAGCATGGCCAATCCACCTCACCTGCACATCTTTGGACTGTGGAAGGAAACCAGAGCACCCAGAGGAAACCCACTCAGACACGGGGAGAACGTGCAGACTCCACACAGGTTCCCGGCCCAAGCCGGGAATCGAACCTGGGACCCTGGAGCTGTGAAGCAATTGTGCTAACCACTGTGCTACCGTGCTGCCCACTAAGTTTGGGGTGTTGTATCCGGCCTGCCTCTGGGTGACCTTCCAGAATCGGAATATTATTTTGGAATGCCAGATGAGGCAATAGAATCTCTGAGGGAGAATGGACTGGCAGGGGAAGGAGGCCGGTGAACTTTGGAGGAGGTGTGAGAAGGTGTTTGTTTTTTCTCTTGATGGTGTTTGGAGAATTTTTCTCCATTGAGATGTTTTGTTAGGCTTGGTGGCAGATGCTTTGGAACGCCAAGGGAGAGTTCAACTTCTTTCTGTTTCTTTGTTTTGTGGGGGAGTGTGAAAGGAGCGGGAGAGGGGAATCAGTAGATCGTAGGAGGCTTGGAGCCCTTGGGCAGGGGCTGCCAGGTTCGCTGGGTGGGCTAGTTAATGGGAATGCAGTGGTGGGGTGGTCAGGTGGTTGGTGCACGAAAGGGGGATGGCGTTTTGTTTGGGGCTGCTTTCAAGAGTGTGGTTGCTGTGATGCAGTGGGAAAGGGAGTGATGATGGTGGACATCCGAGGCTGGGCCTGGAGGTTCGTGTGACAAGGGCTGGCCCAAAAAGGGATATGGCTGACGGCGGGGGAGGGGGGGGGGGAGCTCCCCAACCAGGCTTGTCACGGAAATGTAAGGGGGCTGGATGGGCCGCACAAACGGTCACATGTGTTCGCCCACTTGTGGAGTTTAATGGTGGACGTGGCTTTTCTACAAGAGATGCATTTAAAGATAGGAGATCAGACAAGGTTGGGGAAAGGATGGGTAGGGCAGGTGTTCCATTCGGGACTGGACAGGAAGATGGGGATGGCAGTGTTGGTAAACAAATACGTGGCGTTCGAGGTGGGGAGCATTGTAGCAGATTTGAGGGGAACATTAATGACGGTAAGTGGGAAGTTGGAGGGGATGTTGGTGGTTTTGGTAAATGTCGATACCCCAAACTGGGATGATGTAGAGATTATGAGATGAGTGCTGAGGAAGATTCCTGATCTGGACTTGCACCGGTTTATCATGGGGGGAGTCATTGAGCCAAACTTGGACCGGTCGAGCCCGAAGTCAGGGAGGTTGTTGGCTCTGGTGAATAAGCTGAGGGGGTTTATGGAGTACATCCGAGGCTGGGCCTGGAGGTTCATGTGACAAATTCCGGTCGACTACGTCAAGATCGAAGGAGTTTTTCTACTTTTCTCATGGGAACCGGGTGTTCTCTTTGTAACCTTTGTGCACGAGAAGCGGAGACCGCCTGAGTAAGTGAGAGAGCCCGAGTGAGGATTGAAATTTGGTAATTTGGAGCAGTGTGGTAATTAAGAGGTAAGTGGTGGCTTCCGGGTGCGGCTATGCAGAGCTAGGTCGCATATTCGGCAGCTCCTGCTTGGAGCGGACTTTTGGGCTCTTTTACAGGGCCCCCACGGCATTTGTTTGACATTTCCCGATGTGGGAAGAAGGCTGCAATATTCCCCCGACAGTGTCCCCCAGGAAGGGTATGTCTCTGGGTTGCCAGACACGGCATAAACAGTAAAAGATTTGGCTGCAACTGCAGGATAAACAGGGCCTCTTCCAGCATGCAGGCGGGGGAAGGGCAAGCTTAAAGCTGCAAGCTGACCCGAGGGCCTGTATCAAAGGTGAATTCTAGCAGCAGAGGGAACAACTGTGAAAAGACCTCATCAAGGCCACTGAAGGGACTTCCGGTTGCGGTGATGCCTAGCTAGCCGCAAGCTTCGGCGGCTCCAGCTCCGACGGACCTTCGGGCTCTTTTAAGAGCCCCAACGGGGAATGTTTCGACGACGCAACCCGGTGTGGGGTGTGTGAGAGGGGGGTCCCCCCCAAACGAAGGAGGAAAAGACCAGCGGCGGCGGCTGCAGCGCGAGGAATCGTCGACCAAAGGGTCAGAAAGAGAGAAGTACAAGATGGCGGCGGAAAAAGCGCAGGCGACATGGGGGCCTGAGCAGGATGAAATTGTGAGACGGTGCGTGGAGCTGCTGAAGAGGGAGGTGCTGACCCCATTGCTACAGGCAATTGAGGGGCTCAAGGAGACATTAAAGACCCAGGAGACAGAGCTCCGCGTGGTGGAGCAGAAGGTGACAGATATTGAGGACGAGATCCTGGGCCTGGCAGTTAAGACACAGACGCACGAGGCACTTCATAAAAAGTGTACTGAAAGGATCGAAGCCCTAGAAAATGGAGCGCGAAGGAAGAACCTTCGGATACTGGGTCTCCCTGAGGATGTGGAAGGAGTGGACTGTGGAGCGTACGCAAGTACGATGCTGAGCTCACTGATGGGTGCTGAGGCCCCTACGGGCCCCTTGGAGGTGGAGTGGGCAAATCGGATTCCGGCGAGAAGACCAAAAGCGGGAGAACCACCCAGGGCGATAATCGTGCGATTTTACCACCTTAAGGATAGAGAAGAGGTCCTGAGATGGGCTAAAAAGGTGCGGAGTAGCAGATGGGAGAATGCTGTGGTACGGATATACCAGGATTGGAGTGCGGAGGTGGCGAGAAGGAGGGCGAGCTTCAACCGAGCCAAAGAGGTGTTGCATAAAAGGAAGGTGAAGTTCGGGATGCTGCAGCCGGCAAGACTATGGGTCACGTATCAGGAGAGACACCATTATTTCGAGACGGCGGAGGAAGCATGGACCTTCATCAAAGAAGAGAAATTGGATCGGAACTGAGGGACTGATGCTGCAGGAAATGTTATTGTTAATGTTAATTGAGAAGTAAATTGGGAAGGGGGGAGACATTGGGGAAATGTGGGCGCCGGTGAGGGGGGAAAGACGGGACATGGTTGGAGAATGGGGAAGGGGAGGGGGAGGGGAAAGGGAGCTGCGCCATAAGAGGCGGGTCAGGTAAAGTGATGTTCCCGCGCCAGAAAGAATAAGACGGGAAGACAGGCGCATGGCGGATGGGAGTTCCCCACACGGGGGGGTCGAGGAGTGAGCAGGAGTAGCCGGGGTCAGTTGAAGTCAGCTGACTTACGGAAGTAATATGGGGGGAGCAATCATGCTAGAAAGAGATCTAGCGGGAAGGGGGGGGGGACAACTGGGTTGCTGCTGCGGAAATCCAAAAGGAAATGGCTAAAGAGTGGGTGGGCGGGGATGGTGTGCGACGCTGGGGGAGCGAGCAGGAGCGCGGAGGCGGGATATGGGACTGGCCTAGAGAAGGTAATGGGTAGTCGACACGGGAGGGAGGCAGGTAGCCCCCTAGTGAGGCTGATCACGTGGAACGTGAGAGGCCTGAACGGACCGATAAAAAGGGCCAGAGTGCTCGCGCATTTGAAAGGACTAAGGGCAGACGTGGTTATGCTCCAAGAGACGCACCTAAAGGTGGCGGACCAAGTTAGGCTAAGGAAAGGATGGGTGGGACAGGTGTTCCACTCAGGACTGGACGCAAAGAATAGAGGGGTGGCCATTTTGGTGGAGAAACAGGTAGCATTTGAAGCAAAGAACATTGTAGCAGATAGCGGAGGTAGATATGTAATGGTGAGTGGCAGTCTGGAGGGAATGGAGGTCGTGTTGGTTAATGTGTATGCCCCAAACTGGGACGATGCGGGATTTATGAGACGGATGCTGGGGCGTATACCGGACCTGGAGGTAGGAAACTTGATTTTAGGAGGGGACTTTAATACGGTGCTGGACCCGGGGCTAGATAGATCCAGCTCAAGGACCGGAAGAAGGCCGGCAGCGGCCAAGGTACTTAAGGGGTTTATGGACCAAATGGGGGGAGTGGATCCATGGCGATTTCTTAGACCTAGGGCTAGGGAGTTTTCCTTCGTCTCCCATGTCCATAAAGTGTACTCCCGTATAGATTTTTTTGTTTTGGGAAGGTCGTTGATCTCTAGGGTGGAAGAAGCTGAGTACTCAGCCATAGCGGTTTCGGATCATGGAAACAGACCTCTTCATTCACCTGAGGAAGGAGCAGTGCTCCGAAAGCTAGTGACATCGAAACAAACCTGTTGGACTTTAACCTGGTGTTAAAAAAAAGAGGTAAGTGGTGAATTTAATTTTCCTGTTTTTCAGTTAAAAGTTAAATGGATTAGTTAGCTGGAGTTGCCCCCACCCTAATTGTTGAGTAACAGTTATCTGTCGATCATCTGAAGCCTGCTTAGAGGCCGAGATGTACATTGCATTCTTCTGTTTGAGGTTTTACTACTGTGAGTCAACTCAGCTGAGCTGGGCTCCATATAAGAGAGAGGCATAAAGCACACACTCAGTCAGCTTTGCGCACGTGAAGTGGAGGCAGAGTGAGTGAGACAGCTGCAGTGAGGTTTGAAACTTGGTAATTTGGAGCAGTGTGATAATTCGGTGAAGAGTCGGGTGAGATGCTTTTTTCCTTTTGTTTTGTTTTCTTTTGTCTGGCTTTGTAACTGTTAATCTGCAGGGAGAGATCCAGAGAGCATCCTGGAAGGTAAGTGATTATAAATACCTTTTCAAATTGTGGGGGGAAAAAACTGAAGTGAGATCACAGTAAAGTTGTGACCTGATTGGCTGGTAGGGAATCTGTTAAATTTGAAAAAACAATAACATTGAACAAACTAATCAAAACTAATTGATTAACTAGGTTGAGGAGTAACTAAACCTGAGGGCAGTGATTAGTATTTAGCATTTAATTTTACAGTAACAATCTCGCACCAGGGCCATCTAGTTCGTTGTAACTGAATCTAATAACAATTTAAGTACTTATTTTGAATTAATTAACGAGTGCATAAATGTCACTCATCGGGGTGCAGTGCTCTAATTGTGAGATGTGGCAGATCTGTCAGGGGAAAACAGCAGCAGCCAGAGCAATGGCACCACAACAAGCTCTGTTGCTCAGCAGGGGAGGACAAAGTGCAGGCGAGCGATAGTTATAGGAGACTCTATAGTAAGGGGCACAGATAGGCACTTCTGTGGATGTGAAAGAGACTCCAGGATGGTATGTTGCCTCCCTGGTGCCAGGGTCAAGGATGTCTCTGAATGAACACTGGACATCCTGAAGGGGGAGGGTGAACAGCCAGAGGTTCTAGTACACATAGGTATTAAAGTCTTGGGAAGGAAGAATGATGAGGTCCTGCAGAAGGAGTTCAGGGAGTTAGACAGTGAGTTAAAAAGCAGAACCTCGAGGGTTGTAATCTCAGGATTACTCCCTGTGCCACGTGCCAATGAGACTAGAAATAGGAGGACAGTGCAGCTAAACACGTGGCTAAACTGGTGGTGTAGGAGGCAGATTTGTGGACAATTGGGATCTCGTCCGGGGCAGGTGGGACCTGTAAAAGAAGGACGGATTGCATCTAAACTGGAGGGGCACCAATATCCTGGCTGGGAGGTTTGCAAGGGTCACTTGGGAGGATTTAAACAACTATTGCAAGGGTGTGGAAACCAGAGAACTAGCTGAGACGGTGTCATAACTGAAGGGGAAATAGAGAACAATAATAAGAGAACAACATCACCCTCAGGTAGAACAAAAAAGGTGATAAGTGTGAGAAGGAAGGTGGTAAATGCAGGACTGAGGGTGTTGTACCTAAATGCGCGCAGTATACGGAACAAGGTAAATGAGTTTGTTGTGAACATTGCATTTGGCCGGTAAAATGTTGTGGGCATCACAGAGACGTGGCTGCAAGGGGATCAGGGCTGGGATCTAAATATACAAGGATACGTGTTCTATCGAAAGGAGAGGCAGATGGGCAAAGGGGGCGGGATTGCATTGTCAGTAAGGAATGAAGTTAAATCGATAGCAAGGAGTGATATAGGATAAAGGCATAGAATCTCTGTGGATAGAGTTCAGGAATTGCAACGGTAAAAAGACCCCGAGTAGGATTATGTACAGGCCCCCTAGCAGTAGTCAGGAGGTGGGGCAGAAAGTAAATCAGGAGATAGAAAAGGCTTGTAAAAAAGGCAATATTACAATAATTATGGGGGACTTTAATATGTAGCTGGACTGGGAAAATCAGGTTGGTAGTGGATCCCAAGAAAAGGAATTTGTGGAATGTCTAAGTGATGTTTTTTTGGAGCAGCTTGTGACAGAGCCAACTGGGGAACAGGCAATTCTGGAGTTGGTGCTGTGTAATGAGGCAGACTTGATTAGGGGTCTTAAGGTGAAGGAACCCTTAGGGAGCAGTGACCACAATATGATAGAATTTACCCTGCAGTTTGAAAGGGAGAAGCTGCAATCATATGTAATGGTATTACAATTAAATAAGGGTAATGACAAAGACATAAGTAAGGAGTTGGCCAAAGTTGATTGGAAAATGAGGCTAGCAGGGAAGACGGTGTAACAGCAATGGCAGGAGTTTTTTGGGGTTATTCGGTAGGCACAACAGAAATTCATCCCAAGGAGGAGAAAATATGCTAAGGGAATACAAGGCATCCATGGCTGATGAGGGAAGTCAAGGACAGCATAAAAGCAAAACAAAAAAGCATACAAAGTGGCGAGGATTAGTGGGAAGCCAGAGCATTGGGAAGCCGTTAAAAGCCAGCAGAGGACAACTAAAAAAGCAATAAGGGAGGAGAACTTAGTGTCGCTCAGGAACTTACGTTTACAGAAACCCCAGGAACAGCCGGGAATCGCGGGAGCGGTGTCCGGAGAATGGAGCCTAGCGACCGGTTCCCAGGGCAGAATCTCAGCTACGTTCTGGAAGGTAGAGTTGGTTTTTTTTTAGGGAGCAGCAAGCTATATTTGTATAATGTTTTTTTTTAAGGGCCTAACGGGTGCTTAATCTTTAATTTTTTTTCCCTTTTAAATCTCTTTGCGAATTCAGATCAGAGGGGATGGAAGTTAAGGCAGTTCCTCCTGCAGGATATGGGAGGTAAGGGACACAATTAGTGTCCCCACTGACTACACCTGCGGGAAGTGCAACCAACTCCAGCTCCTCGGAGACCGTGTTAGGGAACTGGATGCTGGATCTGAATTAATTTAGGATTATCCGGAAGGCAGAGGGGGTGATAGAGAGGAGTTATAGGGAGGTAGCCACACCCAAGATTCCATTCGCCTTCTTAATTACCTGTTGCACCTGTAAACCAACTTTTTGCGACTCATGCACGAGTACACCCAGGTCTCTCTGCACAGCAGCATGTTTTAATATTTTATCATTTAAATAATAATCCCTTTTGCTGTTATTCCTACCAAAATGGATAACCTCACATTTGTCAACATTGTATTCCATCTGCCAGACCCTAGCACATTCACTTAACCTATCCTGCAGACTTCATGTATCCTCTGCACCTTTTGCTTTACCACTCATCTGGGTGTCGTCTGCAAACTTGGACACATGAAGGATGGGTTGCACCTAAACTGGAGGGGCACCAATATCCTGGACGGGAGGTTTGCTAGAGCTCTTCGGGAGGGTTTAAACTAGTTTGGCAAGGGGGTGGGCACCAGAGCTAAGGATCAGAGGATACGGTAGCTGTTGAATGGGCAGAAATAGTAGGCAGTGAGTCTGTGAGGAAGGATAGACAGTTCATAGGGCAAAGTTGCACTCAGTGGGATGGGTTAAAGTGTGTCTGATTCAATGCAAGGAGTGTCAGGAAGAAGGGAGATGAACTTAGAGCATGGATCAGTACTTGGAACTACGATGTTGTGGCCATTATGGAGACATGGATTTCACAGGGGCAGGAATGGTTGTTAAATATTCCTGGTTTAGATGTTTTATGAATAATAGGAAGGGAGGTAAAAGAGGAGGGGGAGTGGCACTGTTAATTAGAGAGTGCATCACAGCTGCAGAAAAGGAGGTAGTCGAGGAACCTAGAACATACAGTGCAGAAGGAGGCCATTCGGCCCATCGAGTCTGTACCAACCCACATTAAGCCCTCACTTCCCCCTTATCCCCGTAACCCAATAACCCCTCCTAACCTTTTTGGACACTATGGGCAATTTAGCATGGCCAATCCACCTAACCTGCACGTCTTTGGACTGTGGGAGGAAACCGGAGCACCCGGAAGAAACCCACGCAGACACGGGAAGAAAGTGCAGACTCCGCACAGACTGACCCAGCAGGGAATCGAACCTGGGACCCTGGAGCTGTGAAGCCACAGTGCTATCCACTTGTGCTATCATGCTGCCCAAAGGAGGGTTTGTCTACTGAGTCAGTATGGGCGGAAGTCAGAAACAAGAAAGGAGCTGTCACTTTATTGGGAGTTTTCTATACTCCCCCAATAGCAGCAGCGAGATGGAGGAACAGATTGGGCGGCAGATCTTGGAAAGGTTCAGAAGTAACAAAGTTGTTGGCATGGGTGACTTCAACTTCCCTAATATTAACTGGAACCTCCTTAGTGCAAATAGTTTGGATGGAGCAGATTTTGTCAAGTGAGCCCAGGAAGGATTCCTGACTCAATATGTAGATAGGCCGACTCGGGAGGGAGGCCATATTGGATTTGGTGCTTGGCAACGAACCAGGCCAGTTGTCAGATGTCTTGGTGGGAGAGCATTTCGGTGACAGTGACCACAACTCCTTGACCTTTACCATAGTCATGGAGAAGGATAGGAACAGACAATATGGGAACGTATTTAATTGGGGGGAGGGAAAATTATACTGCTATTAAACAGGAGCTGAGGAGCATAAATTGGGAACAGATGTTCCCAGGGAAATGCACAACAGCAATGTGGGGATTGTTTAAGGAGCACTTGCTTCGAGGTGCTGGATAGCTTTGTCCCACTGAGACGAGGAAGGATGGTAAGATGAAGGAGCCTTGGATTGCAAGCGAAGTGGAGCTTCTAGTCAAGGGGAAGAGGAAGCTTACGTAAGTTTGAGGAAGTAAGGATCTGGCACAGCACTAGAGGGTTACAAGGTAGTCAGGAAGGAACTCAAAAATGGACTCAGAAGAGCTAGAAGGGGGCATGAAAATGTCCTGGCGGGAAGGATTAGGGAAAACCCCAAGGCGTTATTTCTTACACGTTATATATTACATTTATGTGAGAAATAAGAGGATGATCAGAGTGAGAGTTGGGCCGATCAGGGATAGTGGAGGGAACTTGTGCCCAGAGTCTGAGGAGGTTGGGGAGGCCCTCAATTAATATATTGCTTTGGAATTCACTAGAGAGCGGGATCTTGTTGCTTGTGAGAACAGTGTGAACCAGGGTGAATAGGCTCGAATAGGTTCATATTCAGAAGGAGGATGTGCTGGCAATTTTGAAAAACATCAGGATAGATAAGTTCCCTGGGCCAGACGGGATACCCAAGGTTACTACGGGAAGTGAGGGAGGAGATTGCTGCGCCGTTGACGATGATCTTTGCGTCCTTACTCTCCACTGGAGTAGTACTGGATGATTGGAGGGAGGCGAATGTTGTTCCTGCAGAGATCTGTTCTGGGACTTTGCGCTTTGTGGCTTTTATAAATGACTTTGATCAGGAAGTGGAAGGGTGGGTTAGTAAGTTTGCTGATGACACGAAGGTTGGTGGAGTTGTAGATAGTATCGAGGGCTGTTGCAGGTAACAACAGGTCATTGACAGGATGTAGAGCTGGGCTGAGAAGTGGCAGATGGAGTTCAACCTAGATAAATGCTAAGTGATTCATTTTGGAAGGTCGAATTGGAATGCTGAATACAGAGTTAAAGGCAGGATTCTTGGAAGTGTGGAGAAACAGAGGGATCTTGGGGTCCACGTACATAGATCCCTCAAAGTCGCCCAGGTTGATAGGGTTGTTAAGAAGGCGTATGATGTGTTGGCTTTCATTAACAGGGGGATTGAGTTTTGCTGCAGCTTTATAAAACCCTGGTTAGACCACACTTGGGGTATTGTGTCCTGTTCTGGTCGCCTCATTGTAGGAAGGATGTGGATGCTTTGGAGAGGGTGCAGAGGAGATTTACCAGGATGCTTCCTGGACTGGAGGGCATGTCTTATGAAGAAAGGTTGAGGGAGCTCGGGCTTTTCTCACTGGAGTGAAGAAGGCAGAGAGGTGACTTGATACAGGTGTACAAGGTGATGTGAGGCATGGCAGTGGATAGCCAGAGACTGGTCCCCAGGGTGGAAATGTCTGTCACGAGGGGACCTAATTTTAAGGTGATTGGAGGAAGGTATAGGGGAGATGTCAGAGGTAGGTTCTTTACACAGAGACTGGTGGGTGTGTGGAATGCACTACCAGTGGAGGTGGTGGAGTCAGTCATTAGGAACATTTAAGTGACTCTTAGACAGGCACATGGGCAGCAGTAAATTGAAGGGGTGTAGGTTAGGTTGATCTTAGATTAGGATAAATGGTCGGCACAACATCGTGGGCCGAAGGGCCTGTACTGTGCTGTACTGTTCTATGTTCTAAGATGAAATATGAGTGCAAGCTAGTTAGTAATATAAAAGAAGATAGGAAGAGTTTTTTCCCAATCTATAAAAGGTAAGAGAGAGGCAAAAATAGACATTCGACCACTGGAAAATGTGGCTGGAGAAGTAAAAATAGGAAACAAAGAAATGTCAGAGGAACTGAATAGTTACTTTGCATCACTCTTCACGGTGCAGACACCATTGGGATGCCAGAGCTCCAGGAGAATTTGGGGGGCAGAGACGAGTGCAGTGGCCATCTTTAAGGAGAAGGCGCTGGGGAAATTGAAGGTTCTGAAGGTGGACAAATCACCTGGACCGGATGGACTACACCCCAGGGTTCTAAAAGAGATAGCTGAGGAGATTGTGGAGGCATTGGTGGTGATCTTTGAGGAGTCACTGGAGGCATGGACTGGAAAGTGGCTAATATATCACCGCTGTTATTAATCCAAGTTAATCCAAGAGTCCAAATTAAGATCGCGGAGAACTTGGAAGTGCATGATAAAATAGGACTGAGTCAACATGGCTTCGTCAAGAGGAGGTCATGTCTGACAAATCTGTTAGAGTTCTTTGATGAGGTAACAAGGAAGTTAGACAAAGGAGAACAAGTGGACGTGATTTATTTAGGTTTCCAGAAGCCTTTGACAAGGTGCCGCATCGGAGCCTTAAATAGTTAAGAGCCCATGGTGTTAAGGGTAAGATCCTGGCATGGATAGAGGATTGGCTGACTGGCAGAAGGCAGAGAGTACGGATAAAGGGGAATTTTTCAGGATGGCAGCTGGTGACTAGTGGTGTGCCTCAGGGGTCTGTGCTGGGATCACAACTTTTCACAATATACATTAATGATCTGGAAGATGATACAAAGATCTGTCAAGGGACAGGTATTATTGAGGAAGCAGGGGGGCTGCAGAAGGACTTGGACAGCCTAGGAGAGTGGGCAAAGAAGTGGCATATGGAATACAATGTGGAAAAGTATGAGCTTATACACTTTGGAAGGAGGAATGGAGGCATAGACTATTTTCTAAATGGGAAGATGCTTCGGAAATCAGACACACAAAGGGACTTGGGAGTCCTTGTTCACAATTCTCTTAAAGTTAATGTGCATGTTCTGTCGGCAGTTAGGAAGGCAAATGCAATGTTAGCATTCATGTTTCGAGGGCTGGAATACAAGAGCAGGGGTGTATTTCTGAGGCTGTATAAGTCTCTGGTCAGACCCCATTTGGAGTATTGTGAGCAGTTTTGGGCCCCGTATCTAAGGAAGGATGTGCTGGCCTTGGAAAGGATCCAGAGGAGGTTCACAAGAATGATCCCTGGAATGAAGAGCTTGTCATATGAGGAACGGTTGAGGACTCTGGGTCAGTACTCATTGGAGTTTAGAAGGATGAGGGGGGATCTTATTGAAACTTACAGGATACTGCGAGGCCTGGATAGAATGAACGTGGACAGGATGTTCCTACTTGTCAGAAAAACTGGAACCTGAGGACACAATCTCAGACTAAAGGGACGATCCTTTAAAACAGAGATGAGGAGGAATTTCTTCAGCCAGAAGGTGGTAAATCTGTAAAATTCTTTGCCGCAGATCCATTCCAATTCAATCCAATCCGCAGAAGGCTGTGGAGGCCAAATCACTGAGTGTCTTTAAGACAGAGATAGATAGGTTCCTGATTCATAATGGGATCAGGGGTTATGGGGAGAAGGCAGGAGAATGGGGATGAGAAAATTATCAGCCATGATTGAATTGCAGTGCAGACTCGATGGGCTGAGTGGCCTAATTCTGCTCCTATGTCTTATGGTCTTATTCCCGGATTGATTTCTTTGTGGTGGACAAGAAGTTGCTGGCAGGGTGGTCGACTCTTGAGTATTCAGCGATTGTGGTTTCAGATTACGCGCCCCAGTGGGTGGATTAGTGAGTGGACCAGGGGGTGGCCCAGCGGCTGCAGTGGAGGCCAGATGTGGGGTTATTAACAGATGAGGTATGCGAGCAGGTGAGGGTCGCCATCCAGGGGTACGTGGAACTCGACGATATAGGCAAGGTTATGGCCGTCACGATGTGGGAGGCACTTAAGGCAGTGGTTAGAGGGGAGTTTATTTCGATTCAGGCACACTGGGAAAAGGAAGAACGAGCAGAGACCGCAAGGCTGGTGGGTGAGATTCTGTGGGTGGACAAGAGGTACTCGGAGGCCCCGGAGACTGGATTGTTGAAGGAGAGGCAGAGGCTCCAGATTGAGTTTGGACTGGTGTCTACGAGGAAGGCAGTCGGGCAGTTGTGGAGGGCTTGGGGGGGGGGGAGGGGGGCAATGTACGAGTATGAGGAGAAGTAGAGTGGGCTGCTGGCCCACCAACTTAGGAAGTAGGAGGCAGTGAGGGAGATTGGAAGAGTGAAGGACGGGACGGGAAGGGTGGGCATGAATAGAGTTTTCGAGGAGTTTTATAGGAAGCTATATGAGTCGGAGCCCCGGCCGGAGGAAGGGATTGCGGCGGCTTTTGGATGGGTTGGAGTTTCCCAAGGTTGATGAGGACCTAGTGGAGGGGCTGGGGGCCCCCATTGGGTTGATGAAAGTGATGGAGAGTATGGGGTGATGCAGGCAGAGAAGGCCCCGGACCCGGATGGGTTCCCCATGGAGTTTTATAAGACGTTGGGGGGGGGGGGGGGGGGGTTAGTTGGGGTCTCTGCTGGTGGGGACGTATAATGAGGCTAGGAAAAGGAGGAGCTCCCCCCTACACTCGCAGGCATCTATCTCCCTGATACCGAAGAAAGATAAGGACCCAGAGCAGTGCAGATTACGCGAATTGAGGACTGTGTCCTAGGGGTGATAGGTGAGGATCAGATGGGGTTTGTGAAGGGGAGGCAGTTGTCGGCGAATGTAAGGAGGTTGCTTAACGTGATTATGATGCCCCCGGAAGGGCAGGAAGTGGAGGTGGCAGTGGCAATGGATCCAGAGGAGGTGTTCGACCGGGTGGAGTGGGAGTAGCTGTGGGAAGTATTGGGACGGTTCAGGTTTGGGCAAGAGTTTGTGCATTGGGTCCGGTTGCTGTATAAGGTGCCGGTAGCAAGCGTGCGGATGAACCGGGTGAGTTCAGGATATTTTGTGGTGCACTGTGGGACAAGGCAGGGATGCCCGATCTCCTCATTGCTTTTTGCCCTCGCAACAGAGCCATTGGCAATGGCACTTAGAGCGACGAGGATTGGAAAAGGATTGTGTGGGGGACCGAGCACAGGGGTTCGCTGTATGTGGACAATCTGTTGCTATATATTTTGGACCCACTGGGGGGCATTGGAAGAATTCTGGGCACTTTGGAGAACTTTGATTGATTTTCTGGATGCAAGCTGAACACGGGAAAGTGTGAGATGTTCCCGATTGAGACCAGAGGGCAGGAGAGGAGGTTGGGGGAACTGCCATACAAGGTAGTGGGGGCGAATTTCAGGTACTTGGGCATCAAGGTAGCGTGGGGTTGGGCGCAGCTGCATAAGTTGAATTTAGCTGGGTTGATGGAGCAGATAAAGGGGGATTTTAAGGAGTGGGATGTGCTGCCATTGTCGCTGGCGGGACGGGTGCAGACAGTGAAGATGACGGTGCTGCCAAGGCTCTTGTTTGTATTTCAGAACCTCTTTCAAAGTTTGTGTGGCGGGGAAGACCAAGAGGGCATTTTTGGAACCAGGGGGTTGGCTTTTCCGAAGAAAATGAATTATTACTGGACGGCTAACATCATTATGGTTAGGAAATGAGTAGTGGGGAAGGGGTCGGCATGGGGGCAGATGGAGGCGGCTTCTTGCAGGGGAGTCAGTTTAGGGGCATTGTTGACGGCGCCTCTGTCCTTCCTGCCAGCCAGGTACTCCGTGAGCCCAGTGGTGGTATCAACCGTGAGAGTATGTGGGCAGTGGAGGTAGCATTTGAGATTGGAGGGTTCCTCGGCGTGGGCACCGGTTTGTGACCACCATACATTTGCATGGGGGGATGGGGGGGGAAGGTTTCGGGGTGGCGGTAGGCAGGGATTGAACGGTTTGGGGACCTGTTTGTAGGGGGCAGCTTTGCGAGCTTGGAGGACCTGGAGGAGGAATATGAGCTGCCCAGCTGGAATGGGTTTAGATACTTACAGGTCCGGGTCTTTGTGAGGAGGTCTTTGCCGTCCTTTACTGGGCTGCCGCCCCCGGGCTTCAGGATAAGGTGCTGTCGAGGGAGGTGGTAGGGGAGGGGAAGACGTTCGAGGTTGAAAAAGGAGCTGATCACACAGAATCACAGAATTTGCAGTGCAGAAGGAAGCCATTCGGCCCATTGAGTCTGCATTGGCCCTGGAAAGAGCACCCTGCTTAAGCCCACACCTCCACCCATCTCCTCTATCCAGCAACCCCACCTAACCTGGGAAGGAACCCTGACAGGAGATGTTAAACAAAAGTGGGAGGGGGAGCTGGGGAGGGGGAGATGGGGCCAAAGGTGGGAAGAGGCCCTGCGGAGGGTGAATAGGTCCTCGTCGTGTGCAAGCCTCAACCTTATTCAGTTCAAAGTAGTTCACAGGGCGCATATGACGGTTGCAAGGATGAGGTTTTTGAGGGGTCTAGAGGATAAGTATGGAGGCATGCAAACCATGTTCACATGGTTTGGGCGTGTCTGAAACTGAAGGGGTTCTGGCAGGGGTTTGCGGACACAATGCCCATGTTGTTGGGGGTCCCGAGCCCAGAGATAGTGATGTTTAGGGTGTCCGTAGACCCAGGGGTCGAGGGGACGAGTGAGGCCGATGGCTTGGCCTTTGCCTCCCTGATAGCCTGGAGACGGATTTTGCTTGGGTGGAGGGACTTGGAGCCACTGAAAGTGGGGGGGTGTGGGTGAGGGACCTGGCGGAATTCCTGAGGTTGGAAAAGATCAAGTTTGTCTTGAGGGGGTTGGTTGATGGGCTAGCCCAGAGGTGGAATCTGTTCATTGACTTCTTTAAGGAGGATTGGGTGTCAGCAGAGGGGAACGGGCAGCTGCGGGAGAGATAAGAGGCTTAAAATGGAGAGGGCAGGGGTGGGATGACAGTTGGTTATTTATTATGCTGGAAACATTTGTTCTTGATCTTATTTATGTTTTTGTTGTTTATATAAATGCCTGGATAAAATATTTTTTATAAACTGACCAGGGCCTCGGGTTGTGTTCTTTTAGCTCACACCATGGAAGATACTGGCCTGGATTCTCCGCTGCCCGCCGACGGTCGGGGTCCTCGATGCGACGGTCAATCGAAACTCCGGGCTCGGCCAGGTGTCGGACGCCAATTCAAATGGGGTGCTTCGACCACCACGCTGGCGCCGGAATCGAGGTTCATTCCGCGCGGCAGCGGGAGGGTTTCACTGAATGCAAATGGGTGTTACTGACCTATTTGCATCCATTAAGCAGACCCGGGGCCCTAATCTCCAGTCGTCCATGATTCTCTGGTCGCCTGGGCTGGGAATCACTTGAGCGAGGATTACTACGGGTTTCACCAAATGTGAGCCTGGCGTGGTGAACCTCGCCGTGGGCCACTCTCTCCTTAAGAGAGTTGCCCCCAAAGTCCATCCGAGGACCACCCTCCTCTTTCCTACCCCCCCCCCCCCACCCACAATGCATTCCATGCTCAACCCTCCTCTACCAGACCCCCCCAATACCCCGCAAAATGGGAGAACTGCCCCTCCCAAGTCTCTGTTGGGGGGGTTCCTTTATTTAGGGGGTCACTGTGGGGATGGGGTTCCTTTAGTTAGGAGGTCTTTGTAGGGGGACGGGACCGATGAGTTTGGGGGTCTCTATGGGGGGGGGGAACACTCTGGTTAGGGGGTCTCTGTGGGGGGGGACCCTCTAGTTAGGGGTCTCTGTGGGGGTACCCACGGGTCTCTATGGGGGGGGGCCCACTAGTTAGGGGGTCTCTGTGGCGGGGGGAACTCTCTAGTTAGGGGGTCTCTGGAGGGGACCCTCTAGTTAGGGGTCTCTGTGGGGGTGGGGTCGTGTGGCCATCTGAAATGGCCGCCCGCAAAGGATAATGGGAATTGTGGTCAAGTTGGGACACAGACAGTACACAGCCCCTGTGTATTGGGCAAAGGAAAACCAGACCGAACTGAAACTTGCACCTGTTAAAGGTTAATCACCGATTCCCCCTCAAATAAAAGAATAGCAACAATAGCAGACTGACTAGCACCACTTCCCTTTTTTGTAAAGGCATATGTATTTGGGACAGTGGTAACTAGGACCTGCCCAGCCATCTAGGTACCCGCCCCTAATTGGCCAGAATGGATTAGGATGATCGAGACACTCTCGATCCATTGGATCCTGAGTTAGCACCGTCCAAAAGGGCGTGAAAAAGGAGAAGGATAAGAGGCACTAAGTCACTAACGATCGGTCTCTTTTGGGGCCGGGCTGTGCCCACACCAACTGCAGCATAACGACCAGCCAAGTTCAAGACCCGCGATCACTACCTGAGAGAGACGAGCCGCAGCCGAGAAAAACCTGACTGCTTCCAGCCGACACACGTGGGGATTCAGATAAAGGCCTTATCTAGCTGTACAGAGCCGGTCACCCAGAAGTTAATTAAAGGTCATCTTAGTTGTTAAGTGTAGTTTAATGCATAGCCGCGTGTATCATTGCACATAGAGATAAGTCTTATGTTTAATAATAAACTGTCCTTTGAACTAACGTATCGATTGTGTGGTCATTTGGTCAATACAAGAAGCATACTCGCAGGTTAATATTAGCAACAGTCGACCCTCTAGTTACAGGGTATCTGTGGGGGAGGGGGGAAACTCTCTAGTTAGGGGGTTCCTGTCCGGGGGGGGGGGGTCCTTTAGTTCGGGACCCTGGTTGTGGGGGGGGGGGGGGGGAGTTGAAGAGTTTCTTCAGTTCGGGGATTCCTGTGGAGGGGCTGTTCCTTCAGTTTGGGGGTCCCTTAAGTTTGGGGTCCCTGTGGGGGGGGTTCCTTCAGTTAGGGGGTCCCAGTGGGGGGGGGGGGTCCTTCAGTTAGGGGAGGTCCTGAGGGTGGAGGGATTCCTTCAGTAAGGGAAGGTCCTGTGGGGGGAGGGAGTTCTTCAGGTCGGGGGTTGGGGCTGTAAGGTAGGGGGTGAGTACCTTCAATTAGGAGAGAGGCCTGTGGGAGGTAAGGCCCCCAATTAAGGGGTCCCGGGGGTGTGGCTGGGGGCGGGCTCCATATTAAGGTGGTCCCAGGTGGGAGTGGGGAGGACTCCCTATGAGGGAGGGCTCCCAGGGGAGAATGGGTGGGGGAGTGGAGGGTTCCTTATTAAGGGGGTTCCTGGGGGGGATGGGGAGGGCTCCCTATTAAGGAGGGGGGTGGTCTCCCTATTAAAAGTGCTGATCGGTTGGCAAATAGACATTGATTGGTAGAGGCATTGTCATTGAGAATGCACCAGTTAATGTAACTGCCAAGCTCTGTTTCAATTCAAACCAGGCAGCCTGACTCTGATTGGTTAAGGCATTGCTTTGGGAAGTGAACTGGCTCTTGAATCGGTCCAAATTGGTCTGGTGATCATAAAATCATAGAATCCCTCTTTTATTACACTCTCGTATTATCTTGATATACTACGGAGTGTAATATGTGTTACTCAAACCTTGGTGACTGATGAGATCTTCTGAATCTCGATGAAGAAGACTCGAAGTCGTCCAGTAGTAACAAAAGGTTTATTGAGTAACTATAACAATAATTGCATGAGTTCTTTACTTTAACTTTGATACTAGTGATAAAGGTCGGCAAGATCTAACTACATTAACCATCTGAGCTAATCTGACACTCCTGCCTTTGTCACAGTCCATCCAAAAGAGAGGGAGAGAGACCCTGTTGGTCCGGCCCTCTAGTGATCATGTGTTGCTACTGATTACACATTAACCCCTTATGTACATGCACAGACAGAGATCACTACATCCCCCGTTTTTTCTTGTGTTACATATTTTCTGTATGTTGTAAAGAAAATTGAACAAACATAATGGATGCAGTTTGCAAATGCATTACATAACATCAGAGTTAATCAGTCAAATGTGAATACATTTAGTCTCTTAGGTTTTTTTTTCGTTTGCTTGAAACAGGTAGATAAATGTTGATATGTACAAGTTGTGATGATATTGATGATTATACAAAGCGAATTAATATTTATTAGTCCAATCTTAATAAAAAAATTGATAAGTCCAACTTTATGAATTCATGAGTTGCTTGCTTCTTCTGTTGTTGACGTGGTGAAGTTGATGTTGTCATTCCTTAGTGAACGTCGTCCGTGTTCTTGTGTTTAAGTAACCAAGAAGTCATCGTGAGGTGTTTGAATGGTCGAATCACTTTCATGTCATCTTTGTTGTCTGACCTGGACTTTTTCCTGTGCTTGGGGTATTGATTCCATATGTCACCTTTGTTGTCTGACCTGGACTTTTTCCTGTGCTTATGGTATTGATTCCATATGTCATCTTTGTTGTCTGACCTGGACTTTTTCCTGTGCTTGTGGTATTGATTCTGTCTGTCATCTTTGTTGTCTGACCTGGACTTTTTCCTGTGTTTGCGGTATTGATTCAGTATGTCATCTGCCTTGAAAGCTGGTTTGCTTGTTTGTAGTGGAGCAAATGTGAATTCGTGAGATTTGTTATGCCATGGTATGTTTGTACTCTTGCCATTGTTTTGAGCTGTACTGTTGCATTGTCCTTCATGTGCAGAGTTGTACTATGTCGTACACGTTGTTTCATTGTTGTTGTTTTTGTCATTTCTGTCTTTGATGTTTCCGCTGTTCTTGTTGTTTTTGTTGTGCTTGTTGTTGCTGTTGTCGTTTTTGTTATGCTTGTTGTTGTTGTTGTTCTTGTAGTTTTTGTTGTTGCTGTTGTTGTTCTCGTTTCTGTTGTGCTTCTTGTAGTTTTTGTTGTTCTTGTTGCGCTCAATGACTGTTCCGTGTGGATAATTCGAGTCATTCTCAAAGTTATTTGTGTCAGTGCCCTTTGTGGTATCTGATGTTTCATTGAGCATTTCTTCTTGAGGATTGTGAGAATGATATGATGTTGCATTGATCTTGGTGACATCACTCATTTGTTGTTGATGTGATTCCTCTTTGATTTCTTGGTGCTCCTCTTCTGGAGTCATTTCTGGTTCACTTGAATCATCATTGATTTCTTGGTGCTCCTCTTGAAGTCATTTCTGGTTCACTTGAATCATCATTGATTTCTTGGTGCTCCACTTTTGGCGTCATTTCAGGTTCACTTGAATGAACATTGATTTCTTGTTGCTCTTTTGGAGTCATTTCAGGATTGATTCGGGGCAGTCAGCGTGGCTTTGTGCGTGGAAAATCATGTCTCACAAATTTGATTGAGTTTTTTGAGGGGGTGACCAAGAAGGTAGATGAGGGCAGTGCAGTAGACGTTGTCTACATGGACTTTAGCAAAGCCTTTGACAAGGTACCGCATGGTAGGTTGTTGCAGAAGGTTAAGGCTCACGGGATCCAGGGTGAGGTTGCCAATTGGATTCAAAATTGGCTGGACGACAGAAGGCGACAGGGTGGTTGTAGAGGGTTGTTTTTCAAACTGGAGGCCTGTGACCAATGGTGTGCCTCAGGGATCGGTGCTGGGTCCACTGTTATTTGTGATTTATATTAATGATTTGGATGAGAATTTAGGAGGCATGGTTAGTAAGTTTGCAGATGACACGAAGAAGGTTATCTAGGATTGCAAAGGGATCTTGATCAATTAGGCCAGTGGGCCGACGAATGGCAGATGGAGTTTAATTTAGATAAATGTGAGGTGATGCATTTTGGCAGATCGAATCAGGCCAGGACCTACTCAGTTAATGGTATGGCGTTGGGGAGAGTTATAGAACAAAGAGATCTAGGAGTACAGGTTCATAGCTCCTTGAAGGTGGAGTCGCAGGTGGACAGGGTGGTGAAGAAGGCATTCGGCATGCTTGGTTTCATTGGTCAGAACATTGAATACAGGAGTTGGGACGTCTTGTTGAAGTTGTACAAGACATTGGTACGGCCACACTTGGAATACGGTGTGCAGTTCTGGTCACCCTATTATAGGAAGGATATTATTAAACTGGAAAGAGTGCAGAAAAGATTTACTAGGATGTTGCCGGGACTTGATGGTTTGAGTTATAAGGAGAGGCTGGATAGACTGGGACTTTTTTCCTTGGAGCGTAGGAGGCTTAGGGGTGATCTTATAGAGGTCTATAAAATAATGAGGGGCATAGATAAGGTAGATAGTCAACATCTTTTCCCAAAGGTAGGGGAGTCTAAAACTAGCGGGCATAGGTTTAAGGTGAGAGGGGAGAGATTCAAAAGGGCCCAGAGGGGCAATTTCTTCACTCAGAGGGCAGTGAGTGTCTGGAATGGGCTGCCAGAGGTAGTAGTAGAGGCGGGTACAATTGTGTCTTTTAAAAAACATTTAGATAGTTACATGGGTAAGATGGGTATAGAGGGTTATGGGCCAAGTGCGGGCAACTGGGACTAGCTTAATGGTAAAAACTGGGCGGCATGGACTGGTTGGGCCGAAGGGCCTGTTTCCATGCTGTAAACTTCTATGATTCTATTTGAATCATCTTTGGTTTCTTGGCGCTCCTCTTCTGGAGTCAAAATCTTCAAGATTTCATTTTCTTGTGGGTAGTTTAGAGTAGATGAGGTTTTAATTGACGTGGTCTCATTGGACTCGAGAGTAGTTTCACTTTGTTGAGTGCTTCTGCACATACGAGCTGAGATCTGTCAGTCTCTCTGATCTTGCACATCTTGTATGTCGATCGTAATCACATTGTCTATCACTATTCTCACAAGTGGGTAGACATTCAGTGTCTTCTTGTCGGTTAAATGAGCTGGGTAGACTTTCATAGTCTTCTGGTGGTTCAAATAAGCTGGGTAGACTTTCATAGTCTTTTTGGTGTTCACGTGAGCTTGGTACACTTTCATAGTCTGCTGCTGGTTGCTCAGATAAGGTGGATAGACCTTCATAGTCTTCTTCGTGCACGGTTGTCGCTCTGGAGTCTTTAATTGCTTCCATTTTGGAGTCTGTCAACGAGCTCTCTGTGGAGGCTTGCTTCGCTCTCTCAGTGGAGTCTTTCATCGCTCTCTGTGTGGAGTCATGCAGTGTTCTCCCTTTGGAGTCGATCTGTGCTTTCTCAACGGAGTCATTCTGTGTTCTCTGTGTGACGTTGTTTTCTTGGCTGATTGACAGGTTGCTGTCATCCAATGTTTCAATGATCTGCCATTGCATCATGGTATTGGATTCATCTACCATGAGTAGATTCGTATTGAGCTTTTCAACCGTGTTGCTGATACTATGATTATCACCTGAAGAACTCAGCCATGTATGAGTAGTGTTCTTCAATATACAAATCATCTCTTTTTGTTTCACATTCGTTATTGTGCTCTTCATGTTCAATGAGCAAATCATCTTCTTTGGTTTCGGATTTGTCACTGTGCTCTTCATGTTCAATGAACAAATCATCTGCTTTGGTTTCGGATTTGTCATTGTGCTCTTCACTTTGGGTGGTGCAAACTGCGAGTGCCAGGGTGCGTGGAGGTTATTTTCAACTGCTGGTATAAGTTCAGGCATTGTTCTGTCTCTCGAAGTAAACAAATTGGGTTCTGTAGATTTAAAACTCTTTTTTTCAATTTTCAGGTATTTCCCCATTAAGTGGGTGTGGGCCGGGTCCTCTGACGTCATGACACTCGTGACGTCATGCGTAGGATTCGATTGCGCATGCGCACTCCGAGTTTCCTTTACTGTGCGCTCGTTTCACAACTGTGCATGCGCGACTTCTCTGTTTTGCCCATTTGCGTCTTTTAGGGAAGTGCGCATGTGTGGACTGGTCAGACTGCACATGCGCAAGATGGCTGCCGCTCAGAACTTCTGTTTTCTTCTGTTTCAACTCTGCCTCGTGGTGAGTATTCATTCCATTTTTACGGATTTCGTTTTCTAGATACTGATTATAGAACATAGAACAATACAGCGCAGTACAGGCCCTTCGGCCCACGATGTTGCACCGAAACAAAAGCCATCTAACCTACACTATGCCATTATCATCCATATGTTTATCCAATAAACTTTTAAATGCCCTCAATGTTGGCGAGTTCACTACTGTAGCAGGTAGGGCATTCCACGGCCTCACTACTCTTTGCGTAAAGAACCTACCTCTGACCTCTGTCCTATATCTATTACCCCTCAGTTTAAAGTTATGTCCCCTCGTGCCAGCCATATCCATCCGCGGGAGAAGGCTCTCACTGTCCACCCTATCCAACCCCCTGATCATTTTGTATGCCTCTATTAAGTCTCCTCTTAACCTTCTTCTCTCCAACGAAAACAACCTCAAGTCCATCAGCCTTTCCTCATAAGATTTTCCCTCCATACCAGGCAACATCCTGGTAAATCTCCTCTGCACCCGCTCCAAAGCCTCCACGTCCTTCCTATAATGCGGTGACCAGAACTGTACGCAATACTCCAAATGCGGCCGTACCAGAGTTCTGTACAGCTGCAACATGACCTCCCGACTCCGGAACTCAATCCCTCTACCAATAAAGGCCAACACTCCATAGGCCTTCTTCACAACCCTATCAACCTGGGTGGCAACTTTCAGGGATCTATGTACATGGACACCTAGATCCCTCTGCTCATCCACACTTTCAAGAACTTTACCATTAGCCAAATATTCCGCATTCCTGTTATTCCTTCCAAAGTGAATCACCTCACACTTCTCTACATTAAACTCCATTTGCCACCTCTCAGCCCAGCTCTGCAGCTTATCTATATCCCTCTGTAACCTGCTACATCCTTCCACACTATCGACAACACCACCGACTTTAGTATCGTCTGCAAATTTACTCACCCACCCTTCTGTGCCTTCCTCTAGATCATTGATAAAAATGACAAACAGCAACGGCCCCAGAACAGATCCTTGTGGTACTCCACTTGTGACTGTACTCCATTCTGAACATTTCCCATCAACCACCACCCTCTGTCTTCTTTCAGCTCGCCAATTTCTGATCCACATCTCTAAATGGTCCCCCTCCCCCCTTAGGACCCGGAAAACACGATCCGAGACATCACGTACCCTTGCACCTGGGAGGCAACATACCAAACGTGAGTCTCCCACGCTCCCACAAAATCTCCTATCTGTGCCCCTGACTATAGAGTCCCCAATTACTAATGCTCTGCTCCTCTCCCCCCTTCCCTTCTGAGCAACAGGGACAGACTCCGTGCCAGAGGCCTGTACCCCAAGGCTTACCCCTGTAAAGATACCTTTACCTTTGTAAAGATTCAAAGTATCGCTTTTGTTTTTGTTCACAAGTAAGGCATTTTTGTATAGCGATTTCTAGAGTTAGATTCTTATTTTGTGAAAGTTCTTCCCTCAAATTCTTTTCAGTTAGTCCATAAATTAATTGATCCATTATTATTGAGTCTCTGAAATCAACAAAATTACAGCCTTGTGCTATTAATTTGAGGTCTGTAATAAAATCAGTGATGGGCTCTCCGTTTCTCTGGCATCTATGACAAAAGTTAAATCTTTTCAGCATCTCACCAGACTGACTTTTACAGTGTTCATCAAATTTTTTGAGTATGTCTTCTAATTTGGTGTTGTCTTCACCTTCTAAGTAATTAAAGCAATTATAGATTTCTCTAGCTTCATGCCCTCCTGTTGAGAGTAGCAGCGCGATTTTCGTTGCGTCAGAGGCCGTGCTCAAATCATTTCCTGCAATACATATTTGGAACATCTGTTCAAACATTTTCCAGTTATAACTTAAATTACCGTCTGTTTCCAGCTGCCATGCAGCTCCAACGAGTTCCATCGAATCAGTTAGTCGTCGAGGATCCATATGCTACGAAGTCTTCCACAGTTGAATATCCGGTTTGAATTTTCTTCTCTTTTTGTCTAACCTAATCTAACTAGTTCTTTTATAGCCGACACGCCTGGTAACATCTTTTATTACACTCCTGTATTATCTTGATATGCTATTATCTTGCACTCACCAGGATAGTTTGCAAGAAAATAATAACTGCAAAGGGGCACAACAGGAGAGAGTGCGGATTGGAGATACAGAATAGAAAATAGGAGCAGGAGGAGGCCATTCGGCCCTTCAAATCTGCTCCGCCATTCATTATGATCATGGCTGATCATCCAACTATAATAATAATAAGCTTTATTATTGTCACAAGTAGGCTTACATTAACACTGCAATGAAGTTGCTGTGAAAAGCCCCTAGTCGCCACACTCTGGCGCCTGTTTGGGTACACAGGGAGAATTCAGAATGTCCAATTCACCTAACAAGTACATCTTTCGGGACTTGTGGGAGTAAACCGGAGCACCCAGAGGAAACCCACGCAGGCATAGGGAGAACGTGCAGACTCCACACAGACAGTGATCCAAGCGGGAATTGAACCTGGGTCTCTGGCGTTGTGAAGCAACAGTGCTACTGTACTACGGTGCCGTCCAGCCTAACCCCGCTTTCCCCCCATATCCTATTGATCCCCTTCACCCTAAGTGCTGCATCTAACTGCTTCTTGAAACCATACAATATTTTGGCCTCAACTACATCCTGTGGTATTGAATCCCGCAGGCTTACCACTCTTTGGGTGAAGACATTTCTCCTCATCTCTGCCCTAAATGGTCTATTCCGTATCCTCAGATTGTGACCCCTGGTTCTGGACGTACCCATCATCGAGATCATCCTTCCTGCATCTACCCTATCTAGTCCCGTTAGAATTTTATAGGTTTTTATGAGATATCCCCTCGTTCTTCTGAACTCCAGCGAATACAATCCAAACCGATTCAATCTCTCCTCATACGTCAGTCTCGCCATCCCATGGAAGTATTTCAAAAAAGCAGTATTGATAGATTAACAAGAAGAAAATTATCAGACTCGTGTGTAAGATGGTGCCACCTCAAGTTTAATCCACTATCTGCACAGAATCCAGTGCAATGCAGTTGAGCATTATAATTGGTTTCACAGAACAGGAAACATTGACACAGGTAATGAGAGTGAAGAAATGTAATGCTTGAGTTGATGCAGTAATTTTGTTTTGTATTGCAGGGAAATGCATTGATGCAAAAAAAGATGTCAAGCACATTGATTCATTTTCCTTTTCTGGAGCCAGACGAATTACTCCATGAATATGGATCTGTAGACTACTTCCAAAGCAGGGACAGAGGGAAGAAAGGGGAACTATCAAAAGATGATCTCACAGGGTTTGAAAAGGTGAGCACTGAAACTAGAACAATAGAGGTCAAAGATATAAAATGTCACAGGATCATGCCCATACATTTCCAATATGTCTTCATAGTAGATAGAATGGGTGAGTTTGGTCAGATCAGTATTTACTACTTTTATAGCATTTGTTATGGGCCAGGGTTTAGAGAACCCCAAGATGTATCATGGAGTTCACCTGACCCACAACGTTTGCCAGATTGTGGTATGGGGAGCACACAGCCCACTCTACAGGTGTGGTTCAGCAGAAATGGAAAAGTACTTTTTAAAGCAAAACAATGTTATTCTATGAACTCAAGTTAACCTTTTTAAAACATACAGTGAACATCTTAGCAACCATTAATTCAAATACAACCCCCAAAGAATACAACACTAAGTAATTCTTACTTTCCTTTTAACATCCATGAGACTTTAAAAAAAAAACTTTTAACAGAAGCACATCAGGTAAAAGTCACTACTGAGAGCAGTTATTAGTTTTAAATCACCAAGGGATCGATTTACATTCTTTAGTTACAGAGAGAGAGACTAATACCCCTTCTGGTTATGACTGCAGCTATCCAGCTCTGAAAACTAAAACTAAAACATACCCTGCAGCAAAAAGCCTAAAACGAAATTATAGAGCTGACAGACAGCCCACCTCCACCCACTCTCTGACATCACTGCAGTAATAAACACCCATTTCTTAAAGGTACTCTCACGACAGATACTTATATATACAGCCATTTATAAACACCCATTTCTTAAAGGTACTCTCACATGACACTTCTAGTTTGTAAAGTTTTTAATTTGTGGTCTATTGTTACTGCAGTAATGAGAACCAGGGAAGATGGACCCGAGAGTAATTGATATTATTTCATTTTAAGCATCTTCCAAAACATTTAATTTAAAGAGGTAAGTCATGGCAGGAGAGCTCAAAGCCATGGTGTGCTCTTCCTGCTCTTTGTGGAAAACAAAGAACATTTGCAGTGCCCGGGGCCAGGATGTGTGCAGGAAGTGTCCACCAGCTGCAGCTCCTGGAATCCCAGGAATAACCTGGATTGGCCTAGCCAAAAAGTTTAGGTTGGGTTATGGGGATAGGGTGGAGGCTTGGGCTTATGTAGGGTGCTCTTTCCAAGGACCAGTGCAGACTATATGGGCTGAATGGCCTCCTTCTGCACTGTAGGTTCTATGACTCTATGCAAACAGATGTTCCGCTTTGGATTCTGTTGAGGGGATTGGCCTTTCAGGGGAAAGCAGCAAAGTCAAGTTTGTTGCCTCAGGGTTGACTCTGCTGTACAGGAGATGAGTAATAATTGTGGGCATGCAGTAGCTATAGAAACCACCAATAGTTGTACAGGATTCAGTTGGAAGGGGAATAAATGGATGTTTCTATGGCTGCAAATGAGATTCCAGGATGGTATTTTGCCACCCTGGTTCTCGGGTCAAGGATGTCTCAGAACGGCTACAGAACATTCTGGAGTGAAGGGTGAACAGCGAGTGGTCATGAGCATTATCATAGAATTTACAGTGCAGAAGGAGACCATTCAGCCCATCGAGTCTGCACCGGCTCTTGGAAAGAGCACCCTACTAAAGGAAACTTTAATTTATGTTAACCTGTCGAACTACGCCAAGATTGGGGGAAGCTTAGTTGATGAATCAAGTCCTGGCGCAATACGACAAGTTGTAAGATTTGTAATATTTGTAGACTGTGTTAAGTTGTTCGATTCCTTGTATTATTCGACTGTGTGTAGTTGAAGGAATTTATATCATCTCTGCTATTCGGTTATCAGTAGCACTTTGCGAATACTGGAACTCAGCAGAAATTTGCAGTATAAACTTCTCAGGTGCCAAAAAGAATTGTTTTATTTGTAGTTGCTTGATTACAATTTGAAAGTCATTTAAAAGGCAATTCGTAGACAATTCGAAGCTTTCAGAGAATTACAGACATTATCTTTCTTTGCTTAGGCAGACAGCTCGAAAGTAACTTTTAAAAGGTCAAAGTCTGGCAATGAAACATGAAGAGAGAGAGAGAGCTAATCTTCAGCTAAACTCAAACTCAAAGTCAAAAGTGGACTAACATCACTGACACAGACTGTTAGACTGACAGAACCCCCAAAAGACATCTCTAAAATGGAGACTATTAAGGACAAAACTGACTAAACTAACAGAAAGACAACACAACACAAAGACACTACAGAAAGACTCACTGACAGAATCAAAAACAGAAATTAAGGACAGACAATACACAAGACAACACCCCAAAGACAACATAAATTAAGGACAGACAACACCAAAAGACAACACAGCACAACACACCACAGACAACACACTAATATGGCGGGCGGAAACTTTTCAGTTATACACTTTCATATCTGTCTTAAGTCATCTAATCACACCCCAATATAATCCTAATTGGTTTGGGTTAGACTCAAACACATTTGATTTGATGGCAAGCCGTCCATCTTCAATGTGCAACACCAGCTTTTCTGATCCAGCTGTTATCTGCATTGTGAACAATGGTGCCTTCATGTTGCTGTGTATTCAGCCCTTGGCCTTGACAATTAGCACAAGCAGTGTCAAATTGTTTTGCAACTGTGCAAACAGGTATAATAATATAGTCCATTTTTCTTTGTTCTTCTTCCTCCAACCGAAATCCTTCTCGATTGACAGTCTCTTTGAACAAAGTCTCTGCACGATCCATCCATTGCTCTACTCCTTGGCATTTCTCTTCAGAATCTGATAATTAAGTTCAATCTGACCACAAGCCCCTTGCAATTCTCCAATACAGGAACATTGGTGATCACAGCTTTCAGGCAGTCAAATGCCTGTTGAAAGTACGCTGTCCATTGAAATTTTTTAGGTTTCCTTAGCAAGTCCATCAGTGGAGTAATCATGCCACAAAACGTTTGCACAACTGTTCGATCAAAGCCATTTATGCTAAGAAATCGCATTATTTCCCTTTGTCTTGACGGTATCGGAAACTCCGCGAGTACGGGCAGTACGGTAGCACAAGTGGATAGCACTGTGGCTTCACAGCGCCAGGGTCCCAGGTTCGATTCCCGCTGGGTCACTGTCTGTGCGGAGTCTGCACGTTCTCCCCGTGTCTGCGTGGGTTTCCTCCGGGTGCTCCGGTTTCCTCCCACAGTCCAAAGACGTGCAGCTTAGGTGGATTGGCCATGCTAAATTGCCCTTAATATCCAAAAAGGTTGGGAGGGGTTATTGGGTTACGGGGATAGGGTGGAAGTGAGGGCTTAAGTGGGTCGGTGCAGACTCGATGGGCAGAATGGCCTCCTTCTGTACTGTATATTCTATGTTCTATGAAAGTGATTTGGGCTTCTCCAAATTCACTTTCGGCTAGGTTCATCACCAAACCCGCCTCCTGAAGTCGATCGAAGAACTCTATACGATGTTTTAAATGTTCTTTCCATGTCTGGAAGTTGGAAATAAAAGCAGATTGTCCCACTTTCTCCATGCAATCCTTCAATGGTGGGATAGGATAAGAGTTCGTTCTTGTAACTGAATTCACCTTTCAATAGTCCACACACAACCGTTGGGTACCATCTGGTTTAGGAACCATCACTATGGGTGAGCTCCATTAGCTGCAACCCACTTCAATTATGCCATTTTTAAGCATACTCTCATACAACATAGAACATTATAGCGCAGTACAGGCCCTTCAGCCCTCGATGTTGCGCCGACCTGTGAAACGACTCTAAAGCCCATCTACACTATTCCCTTATCGTCCATATGTCTATCCAATGACCATTTGAATGCTCTTAGTGTTGGCGAGTCCACTACTGTTGCAGGCAGGGCATTCCACACACTTACTACTCTCTGAGTAAAGAACCTACCTCTGACATCTGTCTTATATCCATCTCCCCTCAATTTAAAGCTATGTACCCTCGTGCTAGACATCACCATCCGAGGAAAAACGCTCTCACTGTCCACCCTATCCAATCCTCTGATCATCTTGTATGCCTCAATTGAGTCACCTCTTAACCTTCTTCTCTCTAATGAAAACAGCCTCAAGTCCATCAGCCTTTCCTCATAAGATCTTCCCTCCATACCAGGCAACATTCTGGTAAATCTCCTCTGCACCCTTTCCAATGCTTCCACATCCGTCCTATAATGCGGTGACCAGAAGTGCATGCAATGCTCTAAATGCGGCCGCACCAGAGTTTTGTACAGCTGCAACATGACCTCAAGGCTCCGAAACTCAATCCCTCTACCAATAAAAGCTAACACACCGTACGCCTTCTTAACAAACCTCTCAACCTGGGTGGCAACTTTCAGGGATCTATGTACATGGACACCGAGATCTCTCTGCTCATCCACACTGCCAAGAATCTTACCATTAGCCCAGTACTCTGTCTTCCTGTTATTCCTTCCAAAATGAATCACCTCACACTTTTCTGCATTAAACTCCATTTGCCACCTCTCAGCCCAGCGCTGCAGCTTATCTATGTCCCTCTGTAACTTGTAACATCCTTCCGCACTGTCCACAACTCCACCGACTTTAGTGTCATCTGAAAATTTACTCGCCCATCCTTCTACGCCCTCCTCCAGGTCATTTATAAAAATGACAAACAGCAGTGGCCCCAAAACAGATCCTTGGGGTACACCACTAGTAACTGGACTCCAGTCTGAACACTTCCCATCAACCACCACCCTTTGTCTTCTTCCAGCTAGCCAATGTCTGATCCAAACTGCTAAATCTCCCTGAATCCCGTGCTTCCGTATTTTCTGTAGTAGCCTACCGTGGGGAACCTTATCAAACGCTTTACTGAAATCCATATACACCACATCAACTGCTTTACCCTCATCCACCTGTTTGGTCACCTTCTCAAAGAACTCTATAAGGTTTGTGAGGCACGACCTACCCTTCACGAAACCGTGTTGACTATGTCTAATCAAATTATTCCTTTCCAGATGATTATACACCCTATCTCTTATAAACCTTTCCAAGATTTTGCCCACAACAGAAGTAAGGCTCACTGGTCTATAGTTACCGGGGTTGTCTCTACTCCCCTTCTTGAACAAGGGGACAACATTTGCTATCCTCCAGTCTTCTGGCACTATTCCTGTTGACAAGATGACTTAAAGATGAAAGCCAAAGGCTCAGCAATCTCTTCCCTCGCTTCCCAAAGAATCCTAGGATAAATCCCATCCATCCCAGGGGACTTATCTATTTTCACTCTTTCCAGAATTGTTAACACCTCCTCCTTATGAACCTCAAGTCCTTCTAGTTTAGTAGCCTGAATCTCAGTATTCTCCTCGACAACATTGTCTTTTTCCTGTGTGAATACTGACAAAAAATATTCATTTAGCACCTCTTCTATCTCCTCGGACTCCAAGCACAACTTCCCACGACTGTCCTTGACTGGCCCTACTCTTACCCTAGTCATTCTTTTATTCCTGACATATCTATAGAAAGCTTTAGGGTTATCCTTGATCCTACCTGCCAAAGACTTCTCATGTCCCCTCCTGGCTCTTCTTAGCTCTCTCGTTAGGTCCTTCTTAGCTAACTTGTAACTCTCGAGCGCCCTTACTGAACGTTCATGTCTCATCTTTACCTTCTTCCTCTTGACAAGTGTTTTGATTGCCTTAGTAAATCCCGGTTCCCTTGCTCGACCACTTCCTCCCTGCCTCACAGGCAGATACTTATCAAGGACACGCAGTAGCTGTTCCTTGAACAAGCTCCACATTTCCATTGTGCCCATCCCCTGCAGTTTTCCTCTCCACCCGATGCATCCTAAGTCTTGCCTTATCGCATCATAATTGCCTTTCCCCCAGATATAACTCTTGCCCTGCGGTATATACCTATCCCTTTCCATCACTAAAGTAAACGTAATCGAATTGTGGTCACTATCACCAAAGTGCTCACCTACCTCCAAATCTAACACCTGTCCTGGTTCATTACCCAGTACCAAATCCAATATGGCCTCGCCTCTCGTTGGCCTATCTACATACTGTGTCAGGAAACCCTCCTGCACACATTGGACAAAAACGGACCCATCTAAAGTACTCAAACTATAGCGTTTCCAGTCAATATTTGGAAAGTTAAAGTCCCTCATAACAACTACCCTGTTGCTTTCGCTCCTATCCTGAATCATCTTTGCAATCCTTTCCTCTACATCTCTGGAACTTTTCGGAGGCCTATAGAAAACCCCTAACAGGGTGACCTCTCCTTTCCTGTTTCTAACCTCATCCCATACTACCTCAATTGACGAGTCCTCATCAAACGTCCTTTCTGCCACCGTAATACTGTCCTTGACTAACAATGCCACTCCTCCCCCTCTTTTACCACCTTCCCTGAGCTTTCTGAAAAATCTAAATCCCGGCACCTGCAACAACCATTCCTGTCCCTGCTCTATCCATGTCTCCGAAATGGACACAACATCGTAGTCCCAGATACCAACCCATGCCGCAAGTTCACCCATCTTATTCCGGATGCTCCTGGCATTGAAGAAGACACACTTTAAACCACCTTCTTGCCTGCCGGTACACTCCTGCAACTTTAAAACCTTACTCATGACCTCACGACTCTCAACCTCCTGTATACTGGAGCTACAATTCAGGTTCCCAAGCCCCTGCTGAACTAGTTTAAACCCTCCCGAAGTCATTAGCAAATTTCCCCCCCAGGATATTGGTACCTCTCTGGTCCAGGTGTAGACCATCCCGTTTGTAGAGGTCCCACCGACCCCAGAATGAGCCCCAGTTATCCAGAAATCTGAAACCCTCCCTCCTGCACCATCCCTGTAGCCACGCATTCAACTCCTCTCTTTCCCTATTCCTTATCTCGCTATCACGTGGCACGGGTAACAACCCAGAGATAATAACTCTGTTTGTCCCAGATCTAAGTTTCCACCTAGCTCCCTGAATTCCTGCCGTACATCCCTATCCCTTTTCCTACCTATGTCGTTGGTACCTATGTGGACCACGACTTGGGGATGCTCTCCCTCCCCCTTAAGGACCCCGAAAACACGATCCGAGACATCACGCACCCTGGCACCTGGGAGGCAACACACCAACCACGAGTCTCTCTCGTTCCCACAGAATCTCCTATCTATCCCCCTAACTATGAAGTCTCCAATGACTAATGCTCTACTCCTCTCCCCCCTTCCCTTCTGAGCAACAGGGACAGACTCTATGCCAGAGACCTGCACCCCATGGCTTACCCCTGGTAAGTCACCCCCCCCCCCCCCCCCAACAGTATCCAAAGCGGTATACTTGTTACTAAGCGGAACGACCACAGGGAATCCCTGTACTGACTGCTTCCTCCCAGCCCCTCTCACCATCACCCATCTATCTTTATTCTTCGGAGTAACTACATTCCTGAAGCTTCTATCTATGACCACCTCTGCCTCCCGAATGATCCAAAGTTCATCCAGCTCCAGTTCACTAACGCGGTTTCTGAGGAGCTGGAGATGGGTGCACTTCCCACAGATGAAATCAGCAGGGACACTGTCGGTGTCCCTCACCTCAAACATTCTGCAGGAGGAACATTGCACTACCTTCCCTGCCATCCCCCTAGATTAAAAAAGAAAAAGAAAGAAAGAGCTTACCTGTTATTCACTCCCCTTCTCAGCAAGCACTCACTCAGCAACCGCTGCACGATAACACCTTTGGGAATATAAAAGAAAAACTACTTACCAGTCACCAGCCAATCCCTTACCTGCAGGCTGTGGCGTCATGGTTCAACTTCTTCCTGACCTCGAGCCTTCCTCTAAATCTTTACAGCAGTTGGTTTTTTTTGGTTAGAGGAGGGGGTAGGGAGGGAAACACTGAAGAAGTGTTTCGGGTTTAAGTGTCACTTGCCAACAGCTCCTCCACAAACTACCTTCAAATTAGGGTGACCACGACGGAGGTATGCAAATTTCCCTTGCACATAAAAGTGATCCCCTACAGTGCAGACTTTGTTTGCACTGAGTGCTGAATTTGGTGCTTTTTGAGTGCTATAGTAAGAGTTTGGTGACCGAGGGAGTTAGGTGAGGAGGGAGTAAGGTGCTACTTTCATTTTGTTTCCGACATTTCTGCAAAGAGTGAGAAGAGAGCCAGGAGTTTACAGAAAGTGTAGCTGACTGGGAGCAGAGTCGGAGGGCGGAGATCTAGTTAGTCCACAGGGCAGCTATATTCTGTCAGGTAAGAAGGGATGGAGGCTAGGCCAGTTGCATGCTCCTCCTGTAGGATGTGGGTGGTGAGGGATACCACCAGTGTCCCCGCTGACTATACCTGCGGGAAGTGCACCCAACTTCAGCTCCTCAAAGACCGTGTTAGTGAACTGGAGCTGAAGCTGGATGAACTTCCGATCATCCGGGAGGCAGAGGGGGTGATTGAGAAGAGTTACAAGGAGGTAACCACATCCAAGGTACAGGACAAGAATAGCTGGGTTACAGTCAGGGGGAAAAAAACAAACAGGCAGACAGTGCAGGGATCCCTCGTGGCCGTTCCCCTTCAAAACAAGTATACCGTTTTGGATGCTGTTGGGGGGGATGACCTACCGGGGGAAGGCCCTAGCGGCCAGGTCTCTGGCACTGAGTCTGGCTCTGGGGCTCAGAAGGGAAGGGGGGAGAATAGAAAAGCAATAGTTGTAGGAGATTCAATGGTTAGGGGAATAGATAGGAGATTCTGTGGTCGCGAGCGAGACTCCCGGAAGGTATGTTGCCTCCCGGGTGCCAGGGCCAGGGATGTCTCGGATCGTGTCTTCAGGATCCTTAAGGGGGAGGGGGAGCAGCCAGAAGTCGTGGTGCACATTGGTACCAACGACATAGGTAGGAAAAGGGGTGTGGAGGTAATAAACAAGTTTAGGGAGTTAGGCTGGAAGTTAAAAGCCAGGACAGACAGAGTTGTCATCTCTGGTTTGTTGCCGGTGCCACGTGATAGCGAGGCTAGGAATAGGGAGAGAGTGCAGCTTAACACATGGCTGCAGGAATGGTGTAGGAGGGAGGGCTTCAGGTATTTGGATAATTGGAGCGCATTCTGGGGAAGGTGGGACCTGTACAAGCAGGACGGGTTGCATCTGAACCAGAGGGGCACCAATATCCTGGGAGGGAGGTTTTCTAGTACTCTTCGGGAGGGTTTAAACTAATTTGGCAGGGGAATGGGAACCGGATTTGTAGTCCAGCAACTAAGGTAGCCGATATTCAGGACGCCAAAGCGTGTAGTGAGGCAGTGGGGAAGGGAACACTGACAAAGGAGAGTACTTGCAGGCACGGAGATGGGTTGAAGTGTGTATACTTCAACGCAAGAAGCATCAGGAATAAGGTGGGTGAACTTAAGCCATGGATCGGTACTTGGGACTACGATGTGGTGGCCATCACGGAAACTTGGATAGAAGAGGGGCAGAAATGGTTGTTGGAGGTCCCTGGTTATAGATGCTTCAATAAGATTAGGGAGGGTGGTAAAAGAGGTGGGGGGGGGTGGCATTATTAATTAGAGATAGTATAACAGCTGCAGAAAGGCAGTTCGAGGAGTATCACCCTATTGAGGTAGTATGGGTTGAAGTCAGAAATAGGAAAGGAGCAGTCACCTTGTTAGGAGTTTTCTATAGGCCCCCCAATAGTAGCAGAGATGTGGAGGAACAGATTGGGAACAGATTTTGGAAAGGTGCAGAAGTCATAGGGTAGTAGTCATGGGCGACTTTAACTTCCCAAATATTGAGTGGAAACTCTTTAGATCAAATAGTTTGGATGCGGTGGTGTTTGTGCAGTGTGTCCAGGAAGTTTTTCTAACACAGTATGTAGATTGTCCGACCAGAGGAGGGGCAATATTGGATTTAGTACTGGGTAATGAACCAGGGCAAGTGATAGATTTGTTAGTGGGGGAGCATTTTGGAGATAGTGACCACAATTCTGTGACTTTCACTTTAGTAATGGAGAGGGATAGGTGGGTGCAACAGGGCAAGGTTTACAATTGGGGGAAGGGTAAATACGATGTTGCCAGACAAGAATTGAAGTGCATAAGTTGGGAACATAGGCTGTCAGGGAAGGACACAAGTGAAATGTGGAACTTGTTCAAGGAACAGGTGCTACGTGTCCTTGATATGTATGTCCCTGTCAGGCAGGGAAGAGATGGTCGAGTGAGGGAACCATGGTTGACAAGAGAGGTTGAATGTCTTGTTAAGAGGAAAAAGGTGACTTGTGTAAGGCTGAGGAAACAAGGTTCAGACAGGGCATTGGAGGGAAGATAGCCAGGAGGGAACTGAAGAAAGGGATTAGGAGAGCTAAGAGAGGGCATGAACAATCTTTGGCGGGTAGGATCAAGGAAAACCCCAAGGCCTTTTACACATATGTGAGAAATATGAGAATGACTAGAGTGAGGGTAGGTCCGATCAAGGACTGTACCGGGAGATTGTGTATTGAGTCTGAAGAGATAGGAGAGGTCTTGAACGAGTACTTTTCTTCTGTATTTACAAATGAGAGGGGCGATATTGTTGGAGAGGACAGTGTGAAACAGATTGGTAAGCTCGAGGAAATACTTGTTAGGAAGGAAGATGTGTTGGGCATTTTGAAAAACTTAAGGATAGACAAGTCCCCCGGGCCTGACGGGATATATCCAAGGATTCTATGGGAAGCAAGAGATGAAATTGCAGAGCCGTTGGCAATGATCTTTTCGTCCTCACTGTCAACAGGGGTGGTACCAGGGGATTGGAGAGTGGCGAATGTCGTGCCCCTGTTCAAAAAAGGGACTAGGGATAACCCTGGGAATTACAGGCCAGTTAGTCTTACTTCGGTGGTAGGCAAAGTAATGGAAAGGGTACTGAAGGATAGGATTTCTGAGCATCTGGAAAGACACTGCTTGATTAGGGATAGTCAGCACGGATTTGTGAGGGGTAGGTCTTGCCTTACAAGTCTTATTGAATTCTTTGAGGAGGTGACCAAGCATGTGGATGAAGGTAAAGCAGTGGATGTAGTGTACATGGATTTTAGTAAGGCATTTGATAAAGTTCCCCATGGTAGGCTTCTGCAGAAAGTAAGGAGGCATGGGATAGTGGGAAATTTGGCCAGTTGGATAACGAACTGGCTAACCGATAGAAGTCAGAGAGTGGTGGTGGATGGCAAATATTCAGCCTGGATCCCAGTTACCAGTGGCGTACCGCAGGGATCAGTTCTGGGTCCTCTGCTGTTTGTGATTTTCATTAATGACTTGGATGAGGGAGTTGAAGGGTGGGTCAGTAAATTTGCAGACGATACGAAGATTGGTGGAGTTGTGGATAGTGAGGAGGGCTGTTGTCGGCTGCAAAGAGACATAGGTAGGATGCAGAGCTGGGTTGAGAAGTGGCAGATGGAGTTTAACCCTGAAAAGTGTGAGGTTGTCCATTTTGGAAGGACAAATATGAATGCGGAATACAGGGTTAACGGTAGAGTTCTTGGCAATGTGGAGGAGCAGAGAGATCTTGGGGACTATGTTCATACATCTTTGAAAGTTGCCACTCAAGTGGATAGAGCTGTGAAGAAGGCCTATGGTGTGCTCGCGTTCATTAACAGAGGGATTGAATTTAAGAGCCGTGAGGTGATGATGCAGCTGTACAAAACTTTGGTAAGGCCACATTTGGAGTACTGTGTACAGTTCTGGTCGCCTCATTTTAGGAAGGATGTGGAAGCTTTGGAAAAGGTGCAAAGAAGATTTACCAGGATGTTGCCTGGAATGGAGAGTAGGTCTTACGAGGAAAGGTTGAGGGTGCTAGGCCTTTTCTCATTAGAACGGAGAAGGGTGAGGGGCGACTTGATAGAGGTTTATAAGATGATCAGGGGAATAGATAGAGTAGACAGTCAGAGACTTTTTCCCCGGGTGGAACAAACCATTACAAGGGGACATAAATTTAAGGTGAAAGGTGGAAGGTATAGGAGGGATATCAGAGGTAGATTCTTTACCCAGAGAGTAGTGGGGGCATGGAATGCACTGCCTGTGGAAGTAGTTGAGTCGGAAACATTAGGGACCTTCAAGCAGCTATTGGATAGGTACATGGATTACGGTAAAATGATATAGTGTAGATTTATTTGTTCTTAAGGGCAGCACGGTAGCATTGTGGATAGCACAATGCTTCACAGCTCCAGGGTCCCAGGTTCGATTCCGGCTTGGGTCACTGTCTGTGCGGAGTCTGCACGTCGTCCCCGTGTCTGCGTGGGTTTCCTCCGGGTGCTCCGGTTTCCTCCCATGGTCCAAAGATGTGCAGGTTAGGTGAATTGGCCAATGATAAATTGCCCTTCATGTCCAAAATTGCCCTTGGTGTTGGGTGGAGGTGTTGAGTTTGGGTAGGGTGCTCTTTCCAGGAGCTGGTGCAGACTCAAAGGGCCGAATGGCCTCCTTCTGCACTGTAAATTCAATGATAATCTATGATTAATCTAGGACAAAGGTTCGGCACAACATCGTGGGCCGAAGGGCCTGTTCTGTATGTTCTATGTTAACACCAATCGGCAGCTCTGCTCTACTGCCCTCTGCTGGATGCTTGTCTTCACTGGACCAGCTAGGGTCTTTAGCTCAGGTACACCTTCAAATTAGTGTGACCACGACGGAGGTATGCAAATTTCCCTTCCAACACCAATCAGCAGCTCTGCTCTACTGCCCTCTGCTGGATGCTTGTCTTCACTGGAACAGCTAGGGTCTTTAGCTCAGGTACATCTTCAAATTAGGGTGACCACGATGGAGGTATGCAAATTTCCCTTGCAACACCAATCAGCAGCTCCGCTCTACTGCCCTCTGCTGGTCTTCACGCGAACAGCTAGGGTCTTTAGCTCAGGTACACCATCAAATTAGGGTGACCACGACGGAGGTATGCTAATTTCCCTTGCAACACCAATCAGCAGCTCCGCTCTACTGCCCTCTGCTGGATGCTTGTCTTCACTCGAACAGCTAGGGTCTTTAGCTCAGGTACACCTTCAAATTAGGGTGACCACGACGGAGGTATGCAAATTTCCCTTGCAACACCAATCAGCAGCTCTGCTCTACTGCCCTCTGCTGGATCCTCTCAATCTCTCTGTTAACCTGTGCCTATTTTAAAGGGTTAAGTCTATATGGATGTTGTTTGATAGGAACAGCATTTCCCACATCTACATCGTGTATAGCCATTTTAGTACTTCCCAATTTATCTCTACAAACTTGCCCATGTGATATCAATAACTCTTTCATGTCAGTTTGTTTTTCCTCTGGAAGGTAATTTTGAAGAACATCCTCATTTTCCAATTTAATTTGAGGTATGTCAAATTCACAGTCATCTAGATTTGGTTCGTCACTTTGAGTTAGAATCATTAAAACCTCCTTTTTCTCCCCTTCCCTTTCAAAGTACCTTTTAAGCATATTCACATGACACACTCGGTGAGTCTTCCTTCTGTCTGGTGTTTTTACCGCATAATTCACCTCACTTAATTTCCTTTTAATCTGATACGGCCCACAAAACCTAGCTTTTAAAGGCTCCCCTACCACTGGTAACAACACTAAAACTTTATCCCCACTGGCAAAACTACGAACTATGGATTTCGTGTCCGCTACCCCTTTCATCACATTTTGTGCAACTTTCAAATGTTGTCTAGCCAATTCACCTGCTCTATTTAATTGTTCCCTAAAATTTGACACGTAATCCAGTAGTGTAATTTCCGATTTCTCACCCACCAATTTCTCCTTAATCAATTTAAGTGGTCCTCTTCCCTGATGATCAAAAATTAGTTCAAAAGGACTAAATTTGGTAGACTCATTAGGTGCATCCCTAATTGCAAACAATACGAATGGGATTCCTTTATCCCAATCCTCTGGATAATCTTGACAATACGCCCTCAACATTGTCTTTAATGTCTGATGCCACCTGTCTAAACGCTCCCTGCGATTCTGGATGGTACGCAGTTGATTTAAATTGTTTGATTCCTAAGCTATCCATAACTTCTTTGAATAACTTTGAAGTAAAATTTGTTCCTTGATCCAATTAAATTTCTGTGAGTAGCCCATATCTAGTAAAGAATTGAAGTAACTCCTCCACAATCCGTTTAGCTGTAATATTTCGTACTGGAATGGCCTCTGGAAACCTAGTTGACACATCCATTACAGTCAAAAGATATTGATTCCCACTTTTTGTTTTAGGAAGTGGTCCTACACAATCGATTAGGACCCTTGTAAAAGGTTTCTCAAATGCTGGAATGGGTATGAAGGGCGCTGGTTTTATCACTGCTTGAGGTTTCCCTATCACTTGACATGTGTGACATGATTGACAAAACTTAACTACATCCTAATGTAGTCCAGGCCAATAAAAATGTTTCTGGATTTTAGCTCGAGTTTTCCTTATTCCCAAATGACCTCCCACTGGTACCTCATGTGCAACTCGCAACACCTCGTTTCTATACCCTACCGGCAATACTACTTGATGAACTTCTGCCCACTTTTCATCCGCCTGCATATGTACAGGTCTCCATTTTTTCATCAAGACATCATTTTTACGGTAATAACATTCTGGTATACTCTCAGATTCCTTTTCCGTATATGCTTTCTGATATATCCGTTTTATTTCTACATCTTTCTGTTGTAACTCCGCCAATTTTCCTGAAATAAAAATATCCGCCTCATCCTCCACTTGTTTTGTTCTTTTTCAACCATCTGATCAAAAATCGTTTCTGATAATTGCACTTCAACTTCATCTTCACTCTTTGATTTCTCCTCTTGTCTTAACCTGTGAATTTGTGACCTTGTTGCTACACAATCCGGAAAATCCCAGGATATTCGTCCTTCAACACTTCAGTTGACTGATTTTCCAATGGCTTATCAACCACAGTAGGCATCACTGCCACCTGCGATCCAGCTATATCATTACCCAAGATAAACTGTATTTCTGGACAAGATAGTTTATCTATTACTCCCACTACCACTTCACCACTCTTCACTGGACTTTCCAACCTTATCTTATATAATGGAACGCTACTCCTCTCACCCTGAATTCCAGATATCACCACCTTTTCTGGCAACATTCTTCCCAAAATACATAATTCCTCATCACTTATCATTAAAGATTGGCTAGGCCCTGTATCTCTTAAAATTGTGACTTCTTTACCTGCTCCTCCTGATACACATGAGTAAACATTACCCACACAAGTAAATTCTTTAAAGACATCTGGCACCTTCTGAACAATTACTTCTTGAAAAGGCTGTACAATCGTTTGCACCTCCTTCGCATCCCTTGGGCTTTCCTTTACCACTCTAACAAACCCCACTGTCTTATCCTGTTTTACCACATCAGCCTTCCCAGTGCTTTTCTTCAACCTCCAACACTGTGACTTTACATGGCCTAGTTTATTACAGTGAAAACATTTGAAACTTTTCATTTCTTTTCCACCCTCCTGGATTTCTTTTTTAATCTGAGGTACACTCTCTTTATTGTCTCCCATCAGATCACCTTGACCACTTGAGTATTTCTCATGTCCCCAGTTTCTATCCCTCACCGGCTGAAACTGATGCCGGAAACCAATCTTTGATTTATGAACTAATTCATAATCATCTGCCATTTCCGCTGCTAATCTTGCAGTTTTAACCCTCTGTTCTTCCACATGAGTTCTCACTACATCAAGAATTGAATTTTTAAACTCTTCCAAAAGTATAATTTCTCTGAGAGCTTCATACGTTTGGTCTATTTTCAAAGCCCTTATCCACCTATCGAAATTACTCTGTTTGAGCCTTTCAAACTCCATGCATGTTTGACCAAATTCTTTCCTTAAATTTCGAAACCTTTGTCTGTAAGCTTCAGGCACGAGCACATATGCACTTAAGATGGATTTCTTCACCTCCTCGTACGTTCCAGATACCTCCTGCGGTAGTGATGCAAACACTTCACTAGCTCTACCTACCAGCTTTGTTTGAATCAGTAACACCCACATGTCCTGTGGCCATTTCATTTGTTTAGCTACCTTCTCAAATGAAATGAAAAAGGCATCCGCTTCCTTCTCGTCAAACCTTGGCAATGCTTAGACATATTTAAATAGATTCCCACCAAGCCATCGACTATGACACTCTTTCTCATTATCCTCATCACTATCATCCACCTGTACATTTCCCTCTACGTCTGCCAATTTCAACTGATTGTCATGTTTCATGGCCATTCTCTGAAGTTCAAACACCCTCTCTTTATCTTTTTCCCTGATCTGTAGCTCCCTTTTTCTTTTTGTTCTGCTAGGGCTATTCTTTCTTTTCTCCTTTCTTCTCTCTCCTTTTCTTTTTCCTCTCTTCTCCTCTCTCTTTCTCTTTCTTATTCCTCTCTCTCACTCTCGTATGCCAGCCACTTTAATTCTTTCTCATCTTCCATTTGTTTAATTTGCAACTGAATTTTTGCCATTTCCAATGAGTCAAACTCTATCTCAGGCAACTTTAAATGCTCAACCACCGCCATAATTACCTCACCTTTTCACATTTTGTCAGGTAATGTTAACTGCAATGTTCTTGTCAAATCTAACAGTCTCCTTTTCGTTTCTGTCTGTAAAGTACTGCATGTGACATTCTCCACCCCCAAAAACTTCTAAGCCTCTGAAAGAGCCATTGTTCACAACACTCTCCCCATTTAAACTAAAATACCACACCGGAAAAGCAACAATCCTTCACTGTCTTTAAGTTCACAAAAGCTATTCCAATAGATAGACTTTTATCCCGGACGAGCCCCCAACAGGTCGGCGCAACATCAAGGGCCGAAAGGCCTCTATTGCGCTTTAATGTTCTATGTTCTAATTGTTATGGGCGAGGCGTTTTCAGAACCCCAGAATGTATCATGGAATTCAACCAACCTTTAATGGATTTGTTGCTTTTCCTAGCACACGGCTTTTTCCTTGGGTGTGGGATTACAATTATGGACACGTGGGTATTTAAACACACAACACTGTTTATTCCATGAACTCAACTTAACATCTTAAATAAACATTGGATCTCTTAACACCCCTTATTTCAAAGACAACTCAGAAAATTTTGCAACAGTAAATAATTCCTTAAAATGTTCCTTCAAACTTCCAAGAGACTTAACACGTTTAAACAGTATCACATCAGGTTAAAGGATATATATATTTTCTGTAGAATGGCAGAGATATATTAGCTTGGTTGACTTCAGCTCCAGCACCTTGCTTTCTTCCTGCAGCTCTCTGGAACACAGACACACACAAACTGCGGTTTCCAACTGGCTTTCTCCCTTCAAGCAACTCACAGCAAACCAGAACTTCTCAAGCTGCTGTCTCAAACTGACTTTCTCCTTTTAATCAGCTCACAGCAAATCAGCCAGGCACTTTTAAACTGCTGTCAGCAAAACCAGCCAGCCACTTTTCAAACTGCAAAACCGAACTGCAAAATGGCTGAGCTGAGCTCCACCCACTCTATGACATCATTGTTTTCTTAAAGGTACATTGCTTAAACATCCAGTTCTTAAAGGCACTCTTGCACGACAATATCCACGGCCGATTTTCTCTCTTTCTACCGTCCTTCCTTTTTGTTGGTATAAACCTTTGCTGAGCACTGTGAAAAATCACTTGGAAGGTTCTCCACTGTTCCTCAATTGTTTCACCATAAAGCCTTTGCTCCCAGTCTACCTTCGCTAGCTCTTCTCTCATCCCACTGTAATCTCCTTTGTTTAAGCACAAAACACCATTGTTTGATTTTACCTTCTCACCCTCCATCTGTATTTTAAATTCCACCATATTATGATCGCTCCTTCCGTGAGGATCCCTAACTATGAGATAGAACATAGAACAATACAGCGCAGTACAGGCCCTTCGGCCCACGATGTTGCACCAAAACAAAAGCCATCTAACCTACACTATGGCATTATCATCCATATGTTTATCCAATAAACTTTTAAATGCCCTCAATGTTGGCGAGTTCACTACTGTAGCAGGTAGGGCATTCCACGGCCTCACTACTCTTTGCGTAAAGAACCTACCTCTGACCTCTGTCCTATATCTATTACCCCTCAGTTTAAAGTTATGTCCCCTCGTGCCAGCCATATCCATCCGCGTGAGAAGGCTCTCACTGTCCACCCTATCCAACCCCCTGATCATTTTGTATGCCTCTATTAAGTCTCCTCTTAACCTTCTTCTCTCCAACGAAAACAACCTCAAGTCCATCAGCCTTTCCTCATAAGATTTTCCCTCCATACCAGGCAACATCCTGGTAAATCTCCTCTGCACCCGCTCCAAAGCCTCCACGTCCTTCCTATAATGCGGTGACCAGAACTGTACGCAATACTCCAAATGCGGCCGTACCAGAGTTCTGTACAGCTGCAACATGACCTCCCGACTCCGGAACTCAATCCCTCTACCAATAAAGGCCAACACTCCATAGGCCTTCTTCACAACCCTATCAACCTGGGTGGCAACTTTCAGGGATCTATGTACATGGACACCTAGATCCCTCTGCTCATCCACACTTTCAAGAACTTTACCATTAGCCAAATATTCCGCATTCCTGTTATTCCTTCCAAAGTGAATCACCTCACACTTCTCTACATTAAACTCCATTTGCCACCTCTCAGCCCAGCTCTGCAGCTTATCTATATCCCTCTGTAACCTGCTACATCCTTCCACACTATCGACAACACCACCGACTTTAGTATCGTCTGCAAATTTACTAATTTTTTCATTAAAGAATCCTGTCTCATTACACAGGACCAGATCTAGGACCGCTTGTTCCATCGTAGGTTCCATTACATACTGTTCGAGGAAACTATCGCGTATACATTCTATAAACTCCTCCTCAAGGCTGCCTTGACCGACCTGGTTAAACCAATCAACATGTAGATTAAAATCCCCCATGATAACTGCTGTACCATTTCTACATGCATAGTTATTTCTTTGTTTATTGCCTGCCCTACCATAATTTTACTATTTGGTGGCCTATAGACTACTCCTTTCAGTGACCTTTTCACCTTACTATTCCTGATTTCCACCCACGTGGGTTCAACCTTATCCTCCATAGCACCGATGTCCACCCTTACTATTCCCCGGATGTCATCCTTAAATAACAGAGCTATACCACCTCCTTTACCATCCACTCTGTCCTTAAGAATAGTTTGATACCCTTGGATATTTAACTCCCAGTCGTGACCATCCTTTAACCATGTTTCAGTAATGGCCACTAAATCATTATCATTCACGATGATTTGCGCCATCAACTCATTTACCTTATTCCGAATACTACGAGCATTCTGGTGAAGTACACTTATGTTGGCTTTTATACCTCTGTTTTGAATCTTAACACCTTGATCAGGAACCTCTCCTAAGTTATTTTTCCTCTTTTAAAAAAAAACTTATTATTAAAGTTTTCACAAAATATCAACAACAAAATGTAAAAGGAACCCAATAGAATTAAATACCAAACAAAACAAAACAACCCAGTACCCCCCTATACATAAATAATATATTAACACCCGCCAGTTTTTTTGCACTGAGTGCTGAATTTGGTGCATTTGAGTGCGATAGTGAGAGTTTGGTGACCGAGGGAGTATAAGGCTTCATTTTTATCTAAAGTTTAGTCTTTCTTTTATTTAGTTAATTAACTTAAAAGTTGCTGTTTGGTTTAGAAGAAGGTGAATTTTGAATCAGCTTTAAACAGGCTTCTACTTGTAGGCACTTGCAGCTGGAGCTTGTTAATTAGTTAATTGGATTAGGCCAGTTTTTCAGAGGCTAGATTCACAGTTTGCACTGAGTGCTGAATTTGGTGCATTTGAGTGCGATAGTGAGAGTTTGGTGACCGAGGGAGTTAGGTGAGGAGGGAGTAAGTTGCTCCTTTCATTTTGTTTATGACATTTCCGCAAAGAGTGCGAAGAGAGCCAGGAGTTTACAGAAAGTGTAGCTGACTGGGAGCAGGGTCGGAGGGCGGAGATCTAGTTAGTCCACACGGCAGCTATATTCTGTAAGGTAAGAGGGGATGGAGGCTAGGCCAGTTATATGCTCCTCCTGTAGGATGTGGGTGGTAAGGGATGCCACCGGTGTCCCCACTGACTATACCTGCGGGAAGTGCACCCAACTTCAGCTCCTCAAAGACCGTGTTAGGGAACTGGAGCTGAAGCTGGATGAACTTCTGATCATCCGGGAGGCAGAGGGGGTGATTGAGAAGAGTTACAAGGAGGTAACCACATCCAAGGTACAGGACAAGAATAGCTGGGTTACAGTCAGGGGGAAAAAAACAAACAGGCAGACAGTGCAGGGATCCCTCGTGGCCGTTCCCCTTCAAAACAAGTATACCGTTTTGGATGCTGTTGGGGGGGATGACCTACCGGGGGAAGGCACTAGCGGCCAGGTCTCTGGCACTGAGTCTGGCTCTGGGGCTCAGAAGGGAAGGGGGGAGAATAGAAAAGCAATAGTTGTAGGAGATTCAATGGTTAGGGGAATAGATAGGAGATTCTGTGGTCGCGAGCGAGACCCCCGGAAGGTATGTTGCCTCCCGGGTGCCAGGGATGTCTCGGATCGTGTCATCAGGATCCTTAAGGGGGAGGGGGAGCAGCCAGAAGTCGTGGTGCACATTGGTACCAACGACAGGTAGGAAAAGGGGTGTGGAGGTAATAAACAAGTTTAGGGAGTTAGGCTGGAAGTTAAAAGCCAGGACAGACAGAGTTGTCATCTCTGGTTTGTTGCCGGTGCCACGTGATAGCGAGGCTAGGAATAGGGAGAGAGTACAGTTGAACACGTGGCTGCAGGAATGGTGTAGGAGGGAGGGCTTCAGGTATTTGGATAATTGGAGCGCATTCTGGAGAAGGTGGGACCTGTACAAGCAGGACGGGTTGCATCTGAACCAGAGGGGCACCAATATCCTGGGAGGGAGGTTTTCTAGTACTCTTCGGGAGGGTTTAAACTAATTTGGCAGGGGAATGGGAACCGGATTTGTAGTCCAGCAACTAAGGTAGCCGATATTCAGGACGCCAAAGCGTGTAATGAGGCAGTAGGGAAGGGAACACTGACAAAGGAGAGTACTTGCAGGCACGGAGATGGGTTGAAGTGTGTATACTTCAACGCAAGAAGCATCAGGAATACGGTGGGTGAACTTAAGGCATGGATCGGTACTTGGGACTACGATGTGGTGGCCATCACGGAAACTTGTACAGAAGAGGGGCAGAAATGGTTGTTGGATGTCCCTGGTTATAGATGTTTCAATAAGATTAGGGAGGGTGGTAAAAGAGGTTGGGGGGGTGGCATTGTTAATTAGAGATAGTATAACAGCTGCAGAAAGGCAGTTCGCGGAGTGTCACCCTATTGAGGTAGTATGGGTTGAAGTCAGAAATAGGAAAGGAGCAGTCACCTTAGAACATAGAACAATACAGCGCAGTACAGGCCCTTCAGCCCACGATGTTGCACCGAAACAAAAGCCATCTAACCTACACTATGCCATTATCATCCATATGTTTATCCAATAAACCTTTAAATGCCCTCAATGTTGGCGAGTTCACTACTGTAGCAGGTAGGGCATTCCACGGCCTCACTACTCTTTGCGTAAAGAACCTACCTCTGACCTCTGTCCTATATCTATTACCCCTCAGTTTAAAGTTTTGTCCCCTCGTGCCAGCCATATCCATCCGTGGGAGAAGGCTCTCACTGTCCACCCTATCCAACCCCCTGATCATTTTGTATGCCTCTATTAAGTCTCCTCTTAACCTTCTTCTCTCCAACGAAAAGAACCTCAAGTCCATCAGCCTTTCCTCATAAGATTTTCCCTCCATACCAGGCAACATCCTGGTAAATCTCCTCTGCACCCGCTCCAAAGCCTCCACGTCCTTCCTATAATGCGGTGACCAGAACTGTACGCAATACTCCAAATGCGGCCGTACCAGAGTTCTGTACAGCTGCAACATGACCTCCCGACTCCGGAACTCAATCCCTCTACCAATAAAGGCCAACACTCCATAGGCCTTCTTCACAACCCTATCAACCTGGGTGGCAACTTTCAGGGATCTATGTACATGGACACCTAGATCCCTCTGCTCATCCACACTTTCAAGAACTTTACCATTAGCCAAATATTCCACATTCCTGTTATTCCTTCCAAAGTGAATCACCTCACACTTCTCTACATTAAACTCCATTTGCCACCTCTCAGCCCAGCTCTGCAGCTTATCTATATCCCTCTGTAACCTGCTACATCCTTCCACACTATCGACAACACCACCGACTTTAGTATTGTCTGCAAATTTACTCACCCACCCTTCTGCGCCTTCCTCTAGGTCATTGATAAAAATGATAAACAGCAACGGCCCCAGAACAGATCCTTGTGGTACTCCACTTGTGACTGTACTCCATTCTGAACATTTCCCATCAACCACCACCCTCTGTCTTCTTTCAGCTAGCCAATTTCTGATCCACATCTCTAAATCACCCTCTATCCCCAGCCTCCGTATTTTTTGCAATAGCCTACCGTGGGGAACCTTATCAAACGCTTTGCTGAAATCCATATACACCACATCAACTGCTCTACCCTCGTCTACCTGTTCAGTCACCTTCTCAAAGAACTCAATAAGGTTTGTGAGGCATGACCTACCCTTCACAAAGCCATGCTGACTATCCCTGATCATATTATTCCTATCTAGATGATTATAAATCTTGTCTCTTATAATCCCCTCCAAGACTTTACCCACTACAGACGTGAGGCTCACCGGTCTATAGTTGCCGGGGTTGTCTCTGCTCCCCTTTTTGAACAAAGGGACCACATTTGCTGTCCTCCAGTCCTCCAACACTATTCCTGTAGCCAATGATGACATAAAAATCAAAGCCAAAGGTCCAGCAATCAGAATCCTAGGATAAATCCCATCAGGTCCCGGGGACTTATCTATTTTCAGCCTGTCCAGAATTGCCAACACCTCTTCCCTACGTACCTCAATGCCATCTATTCTATTAGCCTGGGGCTCAGCATTCTCCTCCACAACATTATCTTTTTCCTGAGTGAATACTGACGAAAAATATTCATTTAGTATCGCCTATCTCTTCAGACTCCACACACAATTTCCCATCCCTGTCCTTGACTGGTCCTACTCTTTCCCTAGTCATTCGCTTATTCCTGACATACCTATAGAAAGCTTTTGGGTTTTCCTTGATCCTTCCTGCCAAATACTTCTCATGTCCCCTCCTTGCTCGTCTTAGCTCTCTCTTTAGATCCTTCCTCGCTACCTTGTAACTATCCATCGCCCCAACCGAAACTTCACACTTCATCTTCACATAGGCCTCCTTCTTCCTCTTAACAAGAGATTCCACTTCCTTGGTAAACCACGGTTCCCTCGCTCGACGCCTTCCTCCCTGTCTGACCGGTACATACTTATCAAGAACACGCAGTAGCTGATCCTTGAACAAGCCCCACTTATCCAGTGTGCCCAACACTTGCAGCCTACTTCTCCACCTTATCCCCCCCAAGTCACGTCTAATGGCATCATAATTGCCCTTCCCCCAGCTATAACTCTTGCCCTGCGGTGTATACTTATCCCTTTCCATCATTAACGTAAACGTCACCGAATTGTGGTCACTGTCCCCAAAGTGCTCTCCTACCTCCAAATCCAACACCTGGCCTGGTTCATTACCCAAAACCAAATCCAACGTGGCCTCGCCTCTTGTTGGCCTGTCAACATATTGTTTCAGGAAACCCTCCTGCACACACTGTACAAAAAACGACCCATCTATTGTAATCGAACTATATCTTTTCCAGTCAATATTTGGAAAGTTAAAGTCTCCCATAATAACTACCCTGTTACTTTCGCTCCTATCCAGAATCATCTTCGCCATCCTTTCCTCTACATCCCTAGAACTATTAGGAGGCCTATAAAAAACTCCCAACAGGGTGACCTCTCCTTTCCTGTTTCTAACTTCAGCCCATACTACCTCGGAAGAAGAGTCCCCATCTAGCATCCTCTCCGCCACCGTAATACTGCTCTTGACTAGCAGCGCCACACCTACCCCTCTTTTGCCTCCTTCTCTGAGCTTACTGAAACACCTAAACCCCGGAACCTGCAACATCCATTCCTGTCCCTGCTCTATCCATGTCTCCGAAATGGCCACAACATCGAAGTCCCAGGTGCCAACCCATGCTGCCAGTTCCCCTACCTTGTTTCGTATACTCCTGGCATTGAAGTAGACACACTTCAAACCACCTACCTAAACACTGGCCCCCTCCTGCGACGTCAAATCTGTGCTCCTGACCTCTATACTCTCATTCTCCCTTACCCTAAAACTACAATCCAGGTTCCCATGCCCCTGCTGCATTAGTTTAAACCCCCCCAAAGAGCACTAACAAATCTCCCCCCCAGAATATTTGTGCCCCTCAGGTTCAGATGTAGACCATCCTGTCTGTAGAGGTCCCACCTTCCCCAGAAAGAGCCCCAGTTATCCAGAAATCTGAATCCCTCCCGCCTGCACCATCCCTGTAGCCACGTGTTTAAATGCTCTCTCTCCCTATTCCTCATCTCACTATCACGTGGCACGGGCAACAACCCAGAGATAACAACTCTGTTTGTTCTAGTTCTGAGCTTCCATCCTAGCTCCCTGAAAGCCTGCCTGACATCCTTGTCCCCTTTCCCACCTATGTCGTTAGTGCCAATGTGGACCACGACTTGGGGCTGCTCCCCCTCCCCCTAAGGACCCGGAAAACACGATCCGAGACATCACGTACCCTTGCACCTGGGAGGCAACATACCAAACGTGAGTCTCTCACGCTCCCACAAAATCTCCTATCTGTGCCCCTGACTATAGAGTCCCCAATTACTAATGCTCTGCTCCTCTTCCCCCCTTCCCTTCTGAGCAACAGGGACAGACTCCGTGCCAGAGGCCCGTACCCCATGGCTTACCCCTGGTAAGTCCCCCCCCCCCCACAAGTATCCAAAGCGGTATACTTGTTTCTCAGGGGAACGACCGCAGGGGATCCCTGCACTGACTGCTTTTTCCCAGTCCCTCTTACAGTTACCCACCTATCTCCAATCTTTGGTGTAACTAATTCCCTGAAGCTGCTATCTATGACCCCTTCTGCCTCCCGAATGATCCGAAGTTCTTCCAACTCCAGCTCCAGTTCCCTAACTCGGTCTTGGAGGAGCTGGAGATGGCAACACTTCCTGCAGGTAAAATCAGCAGGGACACTAACTGCATCCCTCACCTCAAACATCCTGCAGGAGGAACATTGCACTCCCTTCCCTGCCATTCCTCTAACTTTCTACCAAGATCTGGCTAACAACTAATTAAATTTTTATAAAAAATAATAATAATATAATAAAATATGGTACTTACCTCAGACCTTGTTAGGAGTTTTCTATAGGCCCCCCAATAGTAGCAGAGATGTGGAGGAACAGATTGGGAAACAGATTTTGGAAAGGTGCAGAAGTCATAGGGTAGTAGTCATGGGCGACTTTATCTTCCCAAATATTGAGTGGAAACTCTTTAGACCAAATAGTTTGGATGGGGTGGTGTTTGTGCAGTGTGTCCAGGAAGCTTTTCTAACACAGTATGTAGATTGTCCGACCAGAGGAGGGGCAATATTGGATTTAGTACTGGGTAATGAACCAGGGCAAGTGATAGATTTGTTAGTGGGGGAGCATTTTGGAGATAGTGACCACAATTCTGTGACTTTCACTTTAGTAATGGAGAGGGATAGGTGCGTGCAACAGGGCAAGGTTTACAATTGGGGGAAGGGTAAATATGACGTTGTCAGACAAGAATTGAAGTGCATAAGTTGGGAACATAGGCTGGCAGGGAAGGACACAAATGAAATGTGGAACTTGTTCAAGGAACAGGTACTACGTGTCCTTGATATGTATGTCCCTGTCAGGCAGGGAAGAGATGGTCGAGTGAGGGAACCATGGTTGACAAGAGAGGTTGAATGTCTTGTTAAGAGGAAAAAGGTGACTTATGTAAGGCTGAGGAAACAAGGTTCAAACAGGGCATTGGAGGGATACAAGATAGCCAGGAGGGAACTGAAGAAAGGGATGAGGAGAGCTAAGAGAGGGCATGAACAATCTTTGGCGGGTAGGATCAAGGAAAACCCCAAGGCCTTTTACACATATGTGAGAAATATGAGAATGACTAGAGCGAGGGTAGGTCCGATCAAGGACAGTAGCGGGAGATTGTGTATTGAGTCTGAAGAGATAGGAGAGGTCTTGAACGAGTACTTTTCTTCTGTATTTGCAAATGAGAGGGGCGATATTGTTGGAGAGGACAGTGTGAAACAGATTGGTAAGCTCGAGGAAATACTTGTTAGGAAGGAAGATGTGTTGGGCATTTTGAAAAACTTGAGGATAGACAAGTCCCCCGGGCCTGACGGGATATATCCAAGGATTCTATGGGAAGCAAGAGATGAAATTGCAGAGCCGTTGGCAATGATCTTTTCGTCCTCACTGTCAACAGGGGTGGTACCAGGGGATTGGAGAGTGGCGAATGTCATGCCCCTGTTCAAAAAAGGGACTCGGGATAACCCTGGGAATTACAGGCCAGTTAGTCTTACTTCGGTGGTAGGCAAAGTAATGGAAAGGGTACTGAAGGATAGGATTTCTGAGCATCTGGAAAGACACTGCTTGATTAGGGATAGTCAGCACGGATTTGTGAGGGGCAGGTCTTGCCTTACAAGTCTTATTGAATTCTTTGAGGAGGTGACCAAGCATGTGGATGAAGGTAAAGCAGTGGATGTAGTGTACATGGATTTTAGTAAGGCATTTGATAAAGTTCCCCAGGGTAGGCTTATGAAGAAAGTAAGGAGGCATGGGATAGTGGGAAATTTGGCCAGTTGGATAACGAACTGGCTAACCGATAGAAGTCAGAGAGTGGTGGTGGATGGCAAATATTCAGCCTGGATCCCAGTTACCAGTGGCGTACCGCAGGGATCAGTCCTGGGTCCTCTGCTGTTTGTGATTTTCATTAATGACTTGGATGAGGGAGTTGAAGGGTGGGTCAGTAAATTTGCAGACGATACGAAGATTGGTGGAGTTGTGGATAGTGAGGAGGGCTGTTGTCGGCTGCAAAGAGACATAGATGGGATGCAGAGCTGGGCTGAGAAGTGGCAGATGGAGTTTAACCCTGAAAAGTGTGAGGTTGTCCATTTTGGAAGGACAAATATGAATGCGGAATACAGGGTTAACGGTAGAGTTCTTGGCAATGTGGAGGAGCAGAGAGATCTTGGGGTCTCTGTTCATACATCTTTGAAAGTTGCCACTCAAGTGGATAGAGCTGTGAAGAAGGCCTATGGTGTGCTCGCGTTCATTAACAGAGGGATTGAATTTAAGAGCCGTGAGGTGATGATGCAGCTGTACAAAACTTTGGTAAGGCCACATTTGGAGTACTGTGTACAGTTTTGGTCGCCTCATTTTAGGAAGGATGTGAAAGCTTTGGAAAAGGTGCAAAGGAGATTTACCAGGATGTTGCCTGGAATGGAGAGTAGGTCTTACGAGGAAAGGTTGAGGGTGCTAGGCCTTTTCTCATTAGAACGGAGAAGGATGAGGGGCGACTTGATAGAGGTTTATAAGATGATCAGGGGAATAGATAGAGTAGACAGTCAGAGACTTTTTCCCCGGGTGGAACAAACCATTACAAGGGGACATAAATTTAAGGTGAAAGGTGGAAGATATAGGAGGGATATCAGAGGTAGGTTCTTTACCCAGAGAGTAGTGGGGGCATGGAATACACTGCCTGTGGAAGTAGTTGAGTCGGAAACATTAGGGACCTTCAAGCAGCTATTGGATAGGTACATGGATTACAGTAAAATGATATAGTGTCGATTTATTTGTTCTCAAGGGCAGCACGGTAGCATTGTGGATAGCACAATTACTTCACAGCTCCAGGGTCCCAGGTTCGATTCCGGCTTGGGTCACTGTCTGTGCGGAGTCTGCGCGTCCTCCCCGTGTCTGCGTGGGTTTCCTCCGGGTGCTCCGGTTTCCTCCCACAGTCCAAAGATGTGCGGGTTAGGTGAATTGGCCAATGATAAATTGCCCTTGGTGTCCCGTTTGCCCTTTGTGTTGGGTGGAGGTGTTGAGTTTGGGTGGGGTGCTCTTTCCGGGGGCCGGTGCGGACTCGGGGGGCCGGGTGGCCTCCTTCTGCACTGTGGGTTCAGTGATAGTCTATGATAAATCTAGGACAAAGGTTCGGCACAACATCGTGGGCCGAAGGGCCTGTTCTGTGCTGTATTTTCTATGTTCTATGTTCTGTGAAACACATAGCAAACATAGCAAATATATACACCCCCTCAGATTTCCCCCAGTATAGACAAACAAAAATAAAATAGAACCCCCCCCCACCCCAACCTGCTGCTGCTGCTGACCATTGTCTACCGATCTGCCAGGAAGTCTAAGAACGGTTGCTACCGCCTGAAAAACCCTTGCACCGATCCCCTTAAGGCAAATTTCTCCCTCTCCAATTTAATAAACCCCGCCATATCGTTGATCCAGGATTGCACGCTTGGGGGCCTCACATCTTTCCACTGAAGAAGAATCCCTTCGCCGGGCTACCAGGGACGCAAAGGCCAGCATACCGGCCTCTTTCGCCTCCTGCACTCCCGGCTCCTCTGCAACCCCAAATATTGCGAGCTCCCAGCCCGGTTTTACCCTGGATCCTACCACCCTCGACACCGTCCTTGCTACGCCCTTCCAAAATTCCTCCAGCGCTGGGCATGCCCGGAACATATGGGTGTTATTTGCTGGGCTCCCTGAGCACCTAACACACCTGTCCTCACCCCCAAAGAACCTGCTCATCCTTGTCCCAGTCATGTGTGTCCTGTGCAGCACCTTAAACTGTATGAGGCTGAGCCTCGCGCATGAAGAGGAAGAGTTCACCCTAGGGCATCTGCCCACGTCCCCTCTTCAATCTCCTCTCCCAACTCCTCCTCCCACTTACCTTTCAACTCCACCACCGAGGCCTCCTCCTCCTCCTGCATCACCTGGTAAGTTTCCGAGATCTTCCCGACTCCCACCCACCCCCCCGAGAGCACCCTGTCCTGTACTGTGTGTGGCAGTAGCCGTGGGAATTCCACCACCTGCCGCCTGGCAAACGCCCTTACCTGTAAGTACCTGAAGGTGTTCCCCGGGGGGAGCCCGTACTTCTCCTCCAGCTCATCCAAGCTCGCGAACTTCCCGTCCACAAACAGGTCCCCCAACCTTCGTATGCCTGCCCTGTGCCACCCCGAAAACCCTCCACCTGTTCTTCCTGGGGCGAACCGGTGGTTCCCCCGTAATGGGGTCCACGCCGAGGCCCTAACTTCCCCCCTATGCCGTCTCCACTGCCCCCAAATTTTGAGGGCCGCCACCACCACCGGGCTCGTGGTATACCTCCTTGGAGCGGCAGTGGCGCCGTTGCCAGCGCCCCCAGACTCGTACCCACACAAGACACCGTCTCCAGCCTCTTCCATGCCGCACCCTCCCCCTCCATCACCCACTTGCGCACCATCCCCGCATTGGCGGCCCAGTAGTACCCACAGAGGTTGGGCAGTGCCAGCCCCCCCCCCCCATCCCTACTCCGTTCGAGGAACACCCTTCTCACCCTCTGGGTCCTTCGCGCCCACACAAACCCCGTTATGCTCCTGCTGACCCGCCTAAAGAAGGCCTTCGGGATAAGAATGGGGTGGCACTGGAACAGGAACAAAAACCTTGGGAGCACCGTCATCTTGACTGACTGCACCCTACCCGCCAGGGACAGCGGCAACGCGTCCCACCTCTTGAACTCCTCCGCCATTTGCTCCACCAGCCTTGTAAAGTTAAGCCTATGCAGGGCCCCCCCAGCTCCTGGCCACCTGAACCCCCAAATATCTGAAACTCCTCTCCGCCCTTTTTAGTGGGAGCTCACCAATCCCCCTCTCCTGGTCCCCTAGCTGAACTACGAACAGCTCGCTCTTCCCCATATTGAGCTTGTACCCCGAAAAGTCCCCGAATTCCCTAAGGATCCTCATTACCTCTGCCATTCCTCCCACCGGGTCCGCCACATACAGCAGCAGGTCGTCCGCATAAAACGACACCCTATGCTCCTCCCCACCCTGCACCAACCCCTTCCAGTTCCTCGACTCTCTCAGTGCCATAGCCAGGGGTTCAATCGCCAGTGCGAAGAGCAGGGGGGACAGGGGACACCCCTGTCTCGTCCCTCGGTGCAACCGAAAGTACTCGGACCTCCTCCTATTTGTGGCCACACTCGCCATCGGGACCTCATACTAACCTAACCCACCTGACAAACCCCTCCCCAAACCCGAACCTCTTCAGCACCTCCCACAGGTACCCCCACTCTACCATATCGAAGGCTTTCTCAGCGTCCATCGCCACCGCTATCTCCGCCTCCCCCTCCCTCGCCGGCATCATGATAATGTTCAAAAGCCTCCGCACATTCGCGTTCAACTGTCTCCCCTTCACAAACCCCGTCTGGTCTTCATGGATGATCTGTGGCACACAATCCTCAATCCTCGTGGCTAAGACCTTCGCCAGCACCTTGGCATCTACATTTAGCAAGGAAATCGGTCAGTAAGACCCACATTGCAGGGGATCCTTGTCCCGCTTCAGGATCAAGGAGATCAGTGCCTGGGACATCGTCGGAGGTAAAGCCCCCCCCTCCCTTGCCTCATTCAAGGTCCTAACTAACAGTGGGCCCAACAGGTCCATATATTTTTTATAGACCTCGAACGGGAAACCGTTCCTCGGACCCGCTCACTCACCTCCTCGTCCGCCAGCAGCCCCACCTCCAAGCGCCACAGCGGGTGCTGGTCCCTCTCCTCCCCCATCTCCAAGTCCACCCAATGCGGGTCGTGGTCAGAAATGGCTATTGCCGAATACTCGATATCCTCGACTCTCGCTATCAGCGCCCTACTCAAAATGAAAAAGTCGATTTGAGAATAAGCCTTATGGACATGTGAGAAGAATGAAAATTCCCTAGCCCCCAGCCTTGCAAATCTCCAAGGGTCCACCCTTCCCATTTGGTCCATAAATCCCGTCAACACTCTAGCCGCTGCCGGCTTCCTACCCGTCCTAGACCTGGAGCGATCCAGTGCAGGATCCAACACCGTGTTAAAGTCTCCCCCCATTATCAGGCCCCCCACTTCCAAGTCTGGGATCCGACCCAACATACGCCGCATAAAACCCGCATCGTCCCAGTTCGAAGCATACACATTGACCAGTACCACCCTCTTCTCCCTGCAACTTACCACTTACCATTATGTACCTACCGCCATTATCTGCCACAATGCTCGACGCCTCGAATAACACCTTCTTTCCCACCAAGATCGCCACCCCTCGATTTTTGGCATCTAGCCCCGAGTGAAACACCTGACCTACCCACCCTTTCCTCAGTCTTACCTGGTCTGCCACCTTCAGGTGTGTCTCCTGGAGCATAACCACATCCGCCTTGAGCCCCTTCAGGTGCGCGAACACGCGGGTCCGCTTAACTGGCCCATTCAGTCCCCTTACATTCCAGGTTATCAGCCGGATCAGGGGGCTACCTGCCCCCCTCCCCCGCCGACGAGCCATGACCCCTCCTCAGCCAGCCATGCGCCATACCCCACACCCGGCCCGTTCCCCACAGCGGCATACCCCCATCTCGACCCACCCCACTCGCTCCAGCTCCTCCTTGATCTTAGCAGCAGCAACTCGAATTCTCTCTTCCCCCCCCCCCCCCCCCAATTAAACCATCCTAGCTGGTTTACTCCCCCCATTGCACTTCCGCAAGTCAGCTGACTCCTGCTGACCCCGGCCACTCCCGCCTCCCCTTCGACTCCTCCCATTGTGTGGCACACCATCCTCTCCCGCTCCCCATTCACAGGCTCTCCCCCTCCGTTCTAAGTGCGGGAAACAATCCTCGCTCCCCCCCCCCCCCCCCCCCCAGTCTTCGGCGCGGGAAAAAACCCCGCGCTCTCCACCTACCAGGCCCCGCCACCAACCAAAACAGTGCCCAACCCGCCCCATCCACCCTCCCCAACCCGAAAGAGAAAAACACAGAGAAAAAGAAACCCAAAACAATGCAAAGGCCCCCCCCCAACCAAAAATAGGCATAACATATCCACCGCAGTCCCCAATCGCCCATCCCGACCCTCAGTCTGTGTCCAGCTTCTCGGCTTGAACAAAGGCCCACGCCTCCTCTGGAGACTCAAAATAATGGTACCGGTCCTTGTAGGTAACCCACAGTCGCGCCGGCTGCAACAAGCCAAACTTCACCCCCTTCCTGTGCAGCCACGCCTTTGCTCAATTGTACCCGGCCCTCCTCTTCGCCACCTCCGCACTCCAGTCCTGATATATCCGAACCTCCGCGTTCTCCCACCTGCTGCTCCTCTCCTTCTTGGCCCACCTGAGCACACACTCCCGATCGACGAACCGATGGAACCGCACCAGCACCGCCGCGGAGGCTCGTTAGCCTTGGGCCTCCTCGCCAACACTCTATGGGCCCCTTCCAGCTCCAGGGGCCCCTGGAAGGACCCCGCTCCCATCAGCGAGTTTAACATGGTGACCACATAGGCCCCCACGTCCAGCCCCTCCGGGAGGCCCAGAATCCTCCACCCTATCCCCATAACCCAATGACCCCCACCCAATACGAAGGGCAATTTTGGACACTAAGGGCAATTTAGCATAGCCAATCCACCTAACCTGCACATCTTTGGACTGTGGGAGGAAACCGGAGCACCCAGAGGAAACCCACGCATACAGGGGGAGAACGTGCAGACTCCGCACAGACAGTGACCCAAGCCAGGAATCGAACCTGGGACCCTGGAGCTGTGAAGCAATTGTGCTAACCACTCTGCTACCGCGCTGCCCAATGGTTGATACATAGGTTGAATGTAATCTAATTGAATAAGATGGCTTCAATTGAAATTGTCTTGAGGGCAAATGGTAAACCCCCTAACATGGAAGTTGACACTGGTGCTTCGGTGACCGTCGTGGGTGGGCACACTTTCCAATATCTTCATGCAGGAACACGGTCTTTAAGCTTGAAGTGTACGACCCAGCCTACCTTTCAACATACACCAGGGAAATTTTGAAGATCTTTGGAACAACCCAGTGAATATCCCAGTGGCCTACAGGGAGCAGGGGGCCAATCTCCCTTTAGTTCTTGTGGAAGGACAGAGACCCAGTCTGTTGGGAAGAGATTGGTTACAGAAGATTAGGTGAGTATGAGTTTCCCCAATGAGCGGGGGGTGGGGGGCGGAGAAATCATTAGCAGAGTCACCTGGATAAATAGAACTGGCCAGTGTGGAACCAGCGGAGCGGAGTGAGCAGTGGTGAAGTACTGCTGCTGTTGTATATATCTAATTGTAAATAAGTTATTTTTTTCGATTCTACATACTCATGCTGGATTCTTTGTGGTCCTCACAAAAGGTGCTATTTCAAAGAGTTACAGAGTCATAGAATCCTAGAGGCTTACAGTAGAAAAAATGCCCTTCGGCCCATCATGTTTGTGCCGGTCAAAAACAACCACCTAACTATTCTAATCCCATTTTCCAACAATAAGAGTCATCAGTGCAGACTAGATGGGCTGAATTGCCACCTCTGCGCACTGATTTTATGACTCGTTCATGATTCTAGTTTTTGTGTTCTATGAAAGAACAGTTCTGTCTAATTCCATCTTCCAGCTCTTGGATTGTAGCCCTGTAGGTAACAGCACCTCAAGCACAAATCTGGTGTTCTTGATTAACAAGGGGATTTCTTGATTGATAAGGGAATCAGGGATTATGGGGAGAAGGCAGAACATGGCAATGAGGAACATATCGGCCATGATTGAATGGTGGAGCAGACTTGATGGGCTGAATGGTCTAATTCTGCTCCTATATCTTATGGTCTTGAGGACTCTTAAGAGCAATAGTTGCCCTGAGCCTATCTGATTGGCTTTGAAGTGTTACAGTCAATTTACCCACTGAAACATCAGTTATTCTGAAATATACGATTCAATATTTGCCATTCATTGGCTCTGATCTAACCCCCGTAGAGCAAACTGCATCATGTGGATCTGACAGAAGAATGTCTGCTTCTGAGAGGAGAGGAGCGTTCCATGGCCTGCCATTCTCTACCAACTACAATGGCAGGAGAGATGGGGGAGGCAACCAATACATATCGGCAACGGTGCCTGAGAGAATATAAGAAAATTCTGGAAATGTGCCAATACTATGGCATCTGTTTTACAGAAAGGATCCTCGAGAAAGGTGATGTTCAAATCTAACTTATTGCAGTCTGTCTCACAAAGCTACCAAATGCCACAATCTCAACTTTAAATATAATCTGCAGATCACCCTTCAGTCACATATTTTCCAACTAAGGAACTGAGTGGAGAGTCAGCTTCTTAGCCTGAGGTTCATTGCTTTCCTACACCATAATAAATATTCAATATATATGATACATATATATGCGATAGAATGATACAGTCTTTAGTTATCTGGGGAGTTAAACGTTTCTCTCATGTGATTCAATCTATTCTGTACCTGAACCATCTCCCTTTTTAGATGATCTCCCACTGTCCGATTCCTGTTTTCCCCCTATCTATTCTTGACTTCATTTCCTTTGGGTAAAATCCCTTTCCAGCTCACTGAGAATTCTCTGGGGTTGAGTACAGACCGGGTCTTGTTATCAAATTGAAATGTAATCAGTTTTATGATTTCAAAAGGTTACTTGTGAACTGCAAGTGGCTGTTAGCAGACGAACAGCTGGAAGTAGATCCATGATTGGCTGTTCATTATTGGAGCTGTTGCCTGACCAGTTCTGCAACATCTTTATTAGAGGGATATTTTCTGATGGATTGAGGTGTGTCCAAAGTTTGGAATATCTGCTAAATGGTGTTTATGGAAATTTGACGAGAATGGGAGCTTGGTGAGAACATAGAACATTACAGCGCAGTACAAGCCCTTCGGCCCTCGATGTTGCGCCGACCTGTCAAACCACTCTAAAGCCCATCTACACTATTCCTTTATCGTCCATATGTCTATCCAATGACCATTTGAATGCCCTTAGTGTTGGCGAGTCCACTACTGTTGCAGGCAGGGCATTCCACGCCCTTGCTACTCTCCGAGTAAAGAACCCACCTCTGACATCTGTCATATCGATCTCCTCAATTTAAAGCTATGTCCCCTCGTGCGAGACATCGCCATCCGAGGAAGAAGGCTCTCACTGTCCACCCTATCCAATCCTCTGATCATCTTGTATGCCTCAATTAAGTCACCTCTGAATCTTCTTCGCTCGAACGAAAACAGCCTCAAGTCCCTCAGCCTTTCCTCATAAGATCTTCCCTCCATACCATGCCACATTCTGGGAAATCTCCTCTGCACAAAGAACAAAGAACAAAGAAATGTACAGCACAGGAACAGGCCCTTCGGCCCTCCAAGCCCGTGCCGACCATGCTGCCCGACTAAACTACAATCTTCTACACTTCCTGGGTCCGTATCCCTCTATTCCCATCCTATTCATGTATTTGTCAAGATGCCCCTTAACTGTCACTATCGTCCCTGCTTCCACCACCTCCTCCGGTAGCGAGTTCCAGGCACCCACTACCCTCTGCGTAAAAAAACTTGCCTCGTACATCTACTCTAAACCTTGCCCCTCTCACCTTAAACCTATGCCCCCTAGTAATTGACCCCTCTACCCTGGGGAAAAGCCTCTGACTATCCACTCTGTCTATGCCCCTCATAATTTTGTATACCTCTATCAGGTCTCCCCTCAACCTCCTTCGTTCCAGTGAGAACAAACCGAGTTTATTCAACCGCTCCTCATAGCTAATGCCCTCCATACCAGGCAACATTCTGGTAAATCTCTTCTGCACCCACTCTAAAGCCTCCACATCCTTCTGGTAGTGTGGCGACCAGAATTGAACACTATACTCCAAGTGTCGCCTAACTAAGGTTCTATACAGCTGCAACATGACTTGCCAATTCTTATACTCAATGCCCCGGCCAATGAAGGCAAGCATGCCGTATGCCTTCTTGACTACCTTCTCCACCTGCGTTGCCCCTTTCAGTGACCTGTGGACCTGTACACCTAGATCTCTCTGACTTTCAATACTCTTGAGGGTTCTACCATTCACTATATATTCCCTACCTGCATTAGACCTTCCAAAATACATTACCTCACATTTGTCCGGATTAAACTCCATCTGCCATCTCTCCGCCCAAGTCTCCAAACAATCTAAATCCTGCTGTATCCTCCGGCAGTCCTCATCGCTATCCGCAATTCCACCAACCTTTGTGTCGTCTGCAAACTTACTAATCAGACCAGTTACATTTTCCTCCAAATCATTTATATATACTACAAACAGCAAAGGTCCCAGCACTGATCCCTGTGGAACACCACTGGTCACAGCCCTCCAATTAGAAAAGCATCCTTCCATTGCTACTCTCTGCCTTCTATGGCCTAGCCAGTTCTGTATCCACCTTGCCAGCTCATCCCGTGTGACTTCACCTTTTGTACTAGTCTACCATGAGGGACCTTGTCAAAGGCCTTCCTGAAGTCCATATTGACAACATCCACTGCCTTACCTGCATCAATCATCTTAGTGACCTCCTCGAAAAACTCTTATCAAGTTAGTGAGACACGACCTTCCCTTCACAAAACCGTGCTGCCTCTCACTAATACGTCCATTTGCTTCCAAATGGGAGTAGATCCTGTCTCGAAGAATTCTCTCCAGTAATTTCCCTACCACTGAAGTAAGGCTCACCGGCCTGTAGTTCCCGGGATTATCCTTGCTACCCTTCTTAAACAGAGGAACAACATTGGCTATTCTCCAGTCCTCCGGGACATCCCCTGAAGACAGCGAGGATCCAAAGATTTCTGTCAAGGCCTCAGCAATTTCCTCTCCAGCCTCCTTTATTCTGGGGTAGTCTCACAAATTTGATTGAGTTTTTTGAGGGGGTGACCAAGAAGGTAGATGAGGGCAGTGCAGTAGACGTTGTCTACATGGACTTTAGCAAAACCTTTGACAAGGTACCGCATGCTAGAATGTTGCAGAAGGTTAAAGCTCACGGGATCCAGGGTGAGGTTGCCAATTGGATTCAAAACTGGCTGGACGACAGAAGGCAGAGGGTGGTTGTAGAGGGTTGCTTTTCAAACTGGAGGCCTGTGACCAGTGCTGTGCCTCAGGGATCGGTGCTGGGTTCACTGTTATTTGTGATTTATATTAATGATTTGGATGAGAATTTAGGAGGCATGGTTAGTAAGTTTGCAGATGACACCAAGATTGGTGGCACAGTGGATAGTGAAGAAGGTTATCTAGGATTGCAACGGGATCTTGATCAATTAGGCCAGTGGGCCGACAAATGGCAGATGGAGTTTAATTTAGATAAATGTGAGGTGACAGATCAAATCAGGCCAGGACCTACTCAGTTAATGGTATGGCGTTGGGGAGAGTTATAGAACAAAGAGATCTAGGAGTACAGGTTCATAGCTCCTTGAAGGTGGAGTCGCAGGTGGACAGGGTGGTGAAGAAGGCATTCGGCATGCTTGGTTTCATTGGTCAGAACATTGAATACAGGAGTTGGGACGTCTTGTTGAAGTTGTACAAGACATTGGTACGGCCACTCTTGGAATACTGTGTGCAGTTCTGGTCACCCTATTATAGGAAGGATATTATTAAGCTGGAAAGAGTGCAGAAAAGATTTACTAGGATGTTGCCGGGACTTGATGGTTTGAGTTATAAGGAGAGGCTGGATAGACTGGGACTTTTTTCCTTGGAGCGTAGGAGGCTTAGGGGTGATCTTGTAGAGGTCTATAAAATAATTTATTGGATAAACATATGGATGATAATGGCATAGTGTAGGTTAGATGGCTTTTGTTTCGGTGCAACATCGTGGGCCGAAGGGCCTGTACTGCGCTGTATTGTTCTATGTTCTATGTTCTATAATGAGGGGCATAGATGAGGTAGATAGTCAACATCTTTTCCCAAAGGTAGGGGAGTCTAAAACTAGAGGGCATAGGTTTAAGGTGAGAGGGGAGAGATTCAGAAGGGCCCAGAGGGGCAATTTCTTCACTCAGAGGGGAGTGAGTGTCTGGAATGGGCTGCCAGAGGTAGTAGTAGAGGCGGGTACAATTGTGTCTTTTAAAAAGCATTTAGATAGTTACATGGGTAAGATGGGTATAGAGGGTTATGGGCCAAGTGCGGGCAACTGGGACTAGCTTAATGGTAAAAACTGGACGGCATGGACTGGTTGGGCCGAAGGGCCTGTTTCCATGCTGTAAACTTCTATGATCTATGATCCCATCAGGCCCTGGGGACTTACCTACCTTAATATTTTTTAAGACACCAACACCTCGTCTTTTTGGATCTCAATGTGACCCAGGCTATCTGCACACCCTTCTCCAGACTCAACATCTACCAATTTCTTCTCTTTGGTGAATACTGATGCAAAGTATTCATTTAGTACCTCGCCCATTACCTCTGGCTCCACACATAGATTCCCTTGCCTATCCTTCAGTGGGCCAACCCTTTCCCTGGCTACCCTCTTGCTTTTTATGTACGTGTAAAAAGCCTTGGAATTTTCCTTAACCCTATTTGGCAATGACGTTTCGTGACCCCTTCTAGCCCTCCTGACTTCTTGCTTAAGTTCCTTCCTACTTTCCTTATATTCCACGCAGGCTTCGTCTGTTCCCAGCCTTTTAGCCCTGACAAATGCCTCCTTTTTATTTTTGACGAGGCCTACAATATCTCTTGTCATCCAAGGTTCCCGAAAATTGCCGTATTCTTCTTCCTCACAGGAACATGCCGGTCCTGAATTCCTTTCAACTGCCACTTGAAAGCCTCCCACATGTCAGATGTTGATTTGCCCTCAAACATCCGCCCCCAATCTATGTTCTTCAGTTCCCGCCTAATATTGTTATAATTGGCCTTCCCCCAATTTAGCACATTCATCCTAGGACCACTCTTATCCTTGTCCACCAGCACTTTAAAACTTACTGAATTGTGGTCACTGTTACCGAAATGCTCCCCTACTGAAACATCCACCACCTGGCCGGGCTCATTCCCCAATACCAGGTCCAGTACCGCCCCTTCCCTAGTTGGACTGTCTACATATTGTTTTAAGAAGCCCTCCTGGATGCTCCTTACAAACTCCGCCCCGTCTAAGCCCCTGGCACTAAGTGAGTCCCAGTCAATATTGGGGAAGTTGAAGTCTCCCATCACCTGTTGTTTTTACTCTTTTCCAAAATCTGTCTACCTATCTGCTCCTCTATCTCCCTCTGGCTGTTGGGAGGCCTGTAGTGAACCCCCAACATTGTGACTGCACCCTTCTTATTCCTGATCTCTACCCATATAGCCTCACTGCCCTCTGAGGTGTCCTCCCGCAGTACAGCTGTGATATTCTCCCGAACCAGTAGCGCAACTCCGCCTCCCCTTTTACATCCCCCTCTATCCCGCCTGAAACATCTAAATCCTGGAACGTTTAGCTGCCAATCCTGCCCGTCCCTCAACCAGATCTCTGTAATGGCAACAACATCATAGTTCCAAGTACTAATCCAAGCTCTAAGTTCATCTGCCTTACCCGTAATACTTCTTGCATTAAAACATATGCACTTCAGGCCACCAGACCCGCTGTGTTCAGCAACTTCTCCCTGTCTGCTCTGCCTCAGAGCCACACTGTCCCTATTCCCTAGTTCTCCCTCAATGCTCTCACCTTCTGACCTGTTGCTCCCGTGCCCACCCCTCTGCCATGCTAGTTTAAACCCTCCCATGTGACACTAGCAAACCTCGCGGCCAGGATATTTATGCCTCTCCGGTTTAGATGCAACCCGTCCTTCTTATACAGGTCACACCTGCCCGGAAGAGCTCCCAGTGGTCCAGATAATGGAAACCCTCCCTCCTACACCAGCTGTTTAGCCACGTGTTTAGCTGCTCTATCTTTCTATTTCTAGCCTCACTGGCACGTGGCACAGGGAGTAATCCCGAGATTACAACCCTCGAGGTCCTGTCTTTTTTTTTTAAATAATATTTTATTGAAAATTTTTGGTCAACCAACACAGTACATTGTGCATCCTTTACACAACATTGTAACAATACAGATAATAATGACCTTTTTTATTTAAACAAAAACAACAACAAATAAATAAATATTAAATAACAAAAAATAGAAACTAGCCCTAATTGGCAACTGCCTTGTCTCAGGCCACCCCCCCCCATCCCCCCCCATTCCCCCCCCCCCACACCCAAATCCTGGGCCGCTGCTGCTGCCTACTTTGTTTTCCCCCATCTATCTTTCCGCAAGATATTCGACGAACGGTTGCCACCGCCTAGTAAACCCTTGAGCCGACCCCCTTAGGACGAACTTAATCCGCTCTAACTTTATGAACCCCGCCATATAATTTATCCAGGTCTCCACCCCCGGGGGCTTGGCTTCTTTCCACATTAGCAATATTCTGCGCCGGGCTACTAGGGACGCAAAGGCCAAAACATCGGCCTCTTTCGCCTCCTGCACTCCCGGCTCTTGTGCAACCCCAAATATAGCCAACCCCCAGCTTGGTTCGACCCGGACTCCTACTACTTTCGAAAGCACCTTTGTCACCCCCATCCAAAACCCCTGTAGTGCCGGGCATGACCAAAACATATGGGTATGATTCGCTGGGCTTCTCGAGCACCTCGCACACCTATCCTCCACCCCAAAAAATTTACTGAGCCGTGTTCCAGTCATATGTGCCCTGTGTAATACCTTAAACTGAATCAGGCTTAGCCTGGCGCACGAGGACGACGAGTTTACCCTGTTTAGGGCATCTGCCCACATCCCCTCCTCGATCTCCTCCCCTAGCTCTTCTTCCCATTTCCCTTTTAGTTCGTCCATCATAGTCTCCCCTTCGTCTCTCATTTCCCTATATATATCCGACACCTTACCGTCCCCCACCCATTTCTTTGAGATGACTCTGTCCTGCACCTCTTGTGTCGGGAGCTGCGGGAATTCCCTCACCTGTTGCCTCGCAAAAGCCCTCAGTTGCATATACCTGAATGCATTCCCTTGGGGCAACCCATATTTCTCGGTCAGCGCTCCCAAACTCGCAAACTTCCCATCCACAAATAGATCTTTCAATTGCGTTATACCTGCTTTTTGCCACATTCCATATCCCCCATCCATTCCCCCCGGGGCAAACCTATGGTTGTTTCTTATCGGGGACCCCCCCAGTGCTCCGGTCTTTCCCCTATGTCCTCTCCACTGTCCCCAAATCTTCAGTGTAGCTACCACCACCGGACTCGTGGTATAGTTCCTTGGTGAGAACGGCAATGGGGCTGTCACCATAGCCTGCATGCTGGTCCCCCTACAGGACGCCCTCTCTAATCTCTTCCACGCCGCTCCTTCCTCCTCTCCCATCCACTTACTCACCATTGAAATATTAGCGGCCCAATAATATTCACTTAGGCTCGGTAGTGCCAGCCCCCCCCTATCCCTACTACGCTGTAAGAATCCCTTCCTCACTCTCAGAGCCTTCCCGGCCCAAACAAAACCCATGATACTCTTTTCTATCCTTTTGAAAAAAGCCTTCGTGATCACCACCGGGAGGCACTGAAACACAAAGAGGAATCTCGGGAGGACCACCATCTTAACCGCCTGCACCCTCCCTGCCATTGACAATGCTGCCATATCCCATCTCTTGAAATCTTCCTCCATCTGTTCCACCAACCGCGTCAAATTTAGCCTGTGCGATGTGCCCCAATTCTTAGCTATCTGGATCCCCAGGTAACGAAAGTCTCTTGTTACCTTCCTCAACGGTAGGTCTTCTATTTCTCTACTCTGCTCCCCTGGATGCACCACAAACAGCTCACTCTTCCCCATGTTCAATTTATACCCTGAAAAATCCCCAAATTCCCCAAGTATCCGCATTATTTCTGGCATCCCCTCCGCTGGATCCGCCACATATAGTAGCAGATCATCCGCATATAAAGATACCCGGTGTTCTTCTCCTCCCCTAAGTATTCCCCTCCATCTCTTGGAACCTCTCAGCGCTATCGCCAGGGGCTCAATCGCCAGTGCAAACAGTAATGGGGACAGAGGACATCCCTGCCTTGTCCCTCTATGGAGCCGAAAATATGCAGATCCCCGTCCATTCGTGACCACACTCGCCACTGGGGCCCTATACAACAGCTGCACCCATCTAACATACCCCTCTCCGAACCCAAATCTCCTCAACACCTCCCACAGATAATCCCATTCCACTCTATCAAATGCTTTCTCGGCATCCATCGCCACAACTATCTCCGTTTCACCCTCTGATGGGGCCATCATCATTACCCCTAACAACCTCCGTATGTTCGTGTTCAGCTGTCTCCCCTTCACAAACCCAGTTTGGTCCTCATGAACCACCCCCGGGACACATTCCTCTATTCTCATTGCCATTACCTTGGCATCCACATTGAGGAGGGAAATTGGTCTGTAGGACCCGCATTGTAGCGGATCCTTTTCCTTCTTTGAAAGAAGCGATATCGTTGCTTCTGACATAGTCGGGGGCAGTTGTCCCCTTTCCTTTGCCTCGTTAAAGGTCCTCGTCAGTAGCGGGGCGAGCAAGTCCAAATATTTTCTGTAAAATTCAACTGGGAATCCGTCCGGTCCCGGGGCCTTTCCCGTCTGCATGTTCCTAATTCCTTTCACCACTTCTTCTACCGTGATCTGTGCTCCCAATCCCATCCTTTCCTGCTCTTCCACCTTGGGAATTTCCAGCCGATCCAAAAAATCCATCATTCTCTCCCTCCCATCCGGGGGTTGAGCTTCATACAATTTTTTATAAAATGTCTTGAACACTTCATTCACTCTCTCCGCTCCCCGCTCCGTCTCTCCATCTTCGTCTCTCACCCCCCCTATTTCCCTCGCTGCTCCCCTTTTCCTCAATTGGTGTGCCAGCAATCTGCTCGCCTTCTCTCCATATTCATACTGTACACCCTGCGCCTTCCTCCATTGTGCCTCTGCAGTGCCTGTGGTCAGCAAGTCAAATTCCACATGCAGCCTTTGCCTTTCCCTATACAGTCCCTCCTCCGGTGCTTCCGCATATTGTCTGTCCACCCTCAAAAGTTCTTGCAGCAACCGCTCCCGTTCCTTACTCTCCTGCTTCCCTTTATGTGTCCTTATTGATATCAGCTCCCCCCTAACCACCGCCTTCAACGCCTCCCAGACCACTCCCACCTGAACCTCCCCATTGTCATTGAGTTCCAAGTACTTTTCAATGCATCCCCTCACCCTTAGGCACACCCCCTCATCCGCCATTAGTCCCATGTCCATTCTCCAGGGTGGACGCCCTCTTGTTTCCTCCCCTATCTCCAAGTCGACCCAGTGTGGGGCATGATCCGAAATGGCTATAGCCGTATATTCCGTTCCCCTCACCCTCGGGATCAATGCCCTACCCAACACAAAAAAGTCTATGCGTGAATAGACTTTATGGACATAGGAGAAAAACGAGAACTCCTTACTCCTAGGTCTACTGAATCTCCACGGGTCCACCCCTCCCATCTGCTCCATAAAATCCTTAAGCACCTTGGCTGCTGCCGGCCTCCTACCAGTCCTGGATTTCGACCTATCCAGCCTTGGTTCCAACACCGTGTTGAAGTCTCCCCCCATTATCAGCTTTCCGGTCTCTAGGTCTGGGATGCGTCCTAGCATTCGCCTCATAAAATTGGCATCGTCCCAATTCGGGGCATACACGTTTACCAACACCACCATCTCTCCCTGTAATTTGCCACTCACCATCACGTATCTGCCCCCGTTATCCGCCACTATAGTCTTTGCCTCGAACATTACCCGCTTCCCCACTAATATAGCCACCCCCCTGTTTTTCGCATCCAGCCCCAAATGGAACACCTGCCCTACCCATCCTTTGCGCAACCTAACCTGGTCTATCAGTTTCAGGTGCGTTTCCTGTAACATAACCACATCTGCTTTAAGTTTCTTAAGGTGTGCGAGTACTCGTGCCCTCTTTATCGGCCCGTTAAGCCCCCTCACGTTCCACGTGATCAGCCGAGTTGGGGGGCTTCCCACCCCCCCCCCCCCCCCCCCTTGCCGGTTAGCCATCATCTTTTTCCAGCTTCTCACCCAGTTCCCACGCAGCTGTATTTCTCCCAGACGGTGCCCCCCCGCCCATCCTTTCCCGTACCCACTCCCCCCTTTCCCCAGCAGCAGCAACCCAGTAATTCCCCCCCCCCCCCCCCCCCCCCCCCGCTAGACCCCCCGCTAGCGTAATTACTCCCCCCATGTTGCTCCCAGAAGTCAGCAAACTCTGGCTGACCTCGGCTTCCCCCCGTGATCACGGCTCGCCCCGTGCGGCGCCCCCTCCTTCCTGCTTCTCTATTCCCGCCATAATTATCATAGCGCGTGAACCAAACCCGCGCCTCTCCCTCGGCCCCACCTCCCATGGCCAACGCCCCATCTCCTCTCCCTCCCCACCTCCCCCCATCACCACCTGTGGGAGAAAGAAAAGTTACCATACCGCAGGATTAATCATACAATCCCTCTTCGCCCCCCCCCCCCACTCGTCCCACCACTTTGTCCAAACGTTCATTTTCGTAGTCCAATCATTCCAATTTTTCTTCTACAATAAAAGTCCACGCTTCATCCGCCGTCTCAAAGTAGTGGTGCCTCCCTTGATATGTGACCCACAGTCTTGCCGGTTGCAGCATTCCAAATTTTATCTTCTTTTTGTGAAGTACCGCTTTGGCCCGATTAAAGCTCGCCCTCCTTCTCGCCACCTCCGCACTCCAATCTTGATAGACGCGGATCACCGCGTTCTCCCATTTACTACACCGAGTTTTCTTCGCCCATCTAAGGACCATTTCTCTATCCTTAAAACGGAGAAATCTCACCACTATGGCTCTGGGAGCTTCTCCTGCTCTCGATCCTCGCACCATAACTCGGTATGCTCCCTCCACCTCCAACGGACCCGTCGGGGCCTCCACTCCCATTAACGAGTGCAGCATCGTGCTCACATATGCCCCGACGTCCGCCCCCTCCACACCTTCAGGAAGGCCAAGAATCCTCAAGTTGTTCCTCCTTGCGTTGTTTTCCAGTGCCTCCAACCTCTCCACAGATCGTTTCTGGTGTGCCTCCTGTATCTCCGACTTCACCACCAGGCCCTGTATATCGTTTTCATTCTCTGCTGCTTTCGCCTTCACGACCCGAAGCTCCTGCTCCTGGGTCTTTTGTTCCTCTTTCAGCCCTTCAATCGCCTGTAATATCGGGGCCAACAACTCTTTCTTTATTTCCTTTTTTATCTCCTCCACGCAGCGTTTCAAAAACTCTTGTTGTTCAGGGCCCCATATGAAACTGCCACCTTCCGACGCCATCTTGGTTTCTGCTTGCCTTCCTTGCCGTTGTTCCAAAGGATCCGCTGCAATCCGGCCACTTTCCTCTCCTTTTTCCATCCGTGTCCAGGGGGAACACCCTTCTGGTTTACCGCACGGTGTTTTTAGCCGTTAAAATTGCCGTTGGGGCTCCTATCAAGAGCCCAAAAGTCCGTTCCACCGGGAGCTGCCGAAACGTGCGACTTAGCTGGTCATCGCCGCACCCGGAAGTCGAGGTTCTGTCTTTTAACTTTCTGCCTCGCTCCCTGAACTCCTGCTGCAGGACCTCATGCCCCTTCCTGCCTATGTCGTTAGTACCAATATGTACAACGACCTCTGCCTGTTTGCCCTCCCCCTTCAGGATGCCCTCTACCCGTTCGGAGACATCCTGGACCCTGGCATCAGGGAGGCAACATACCATCCTGGATTCTCTTTCACGTCCACAGAAGCGCCTATCTGTGCCCCTGACTATAGAGTCCCCTATTACTATTACTCTTCTGCGCTTTGACCCTCCCTTCTGAACATCAGAACCAGCCGTGGTGCCACTGCTCTGGCTGCTGCTGTTTTCCCCTGATAGGCTATCCCCCCCCCGACAGTATCCAAAGGGGTATACCTGTTCGAGAGGGGGACAACCACAGGGGATTCCTGCACTGACTGCCTGCCCTTTCTGATGGTCACCCATTTCTCTGCCTGCACCTTGGGTGTGACCACATTTACATAACTGCGATCTATGACGCTTTCCGCCACCTGCATGCTCCTAAGTGCATCCAATTGCTGCTCCAACCGAACCATGCGGTCTGTGAGGAGCTCCAGTTGGGTGCACTTTCTGCAGATGAAGCCATCCGGGACGCTGGAAGCCTCCCGGACCTGCCACATCTCACAATCAGAGCACTGCACCCCTCTAACTGACATTGCGTCAATTAATTAAAATTAAAATTAAATTTTTTTTTTAAATTTCCAAGTTACTGTTAACTATCTGTTTCCTAGCACTAGATTTCTAATAGAAATGCGAAAGCTAAATATAGTATTCTCCGATCTCTGGCTTAGATATCCCTCAATTATAATTAAGTAATTATGTTTAATTAGTTACCAATGCTTAATTTTTTAAATTTAGTGTAGATTCCCAACCAGCCACTCAGGCCACAGCTTTTCTGTGATGTCACTTCAGTTTCCCCCCGACACACACAATTTGAAAAAAGTATAAAAGTAAAAATGAGTAAAAATCACTTACTTACCTTCTTACCCTCGGAGTGTCTTAGATGTTCTCAGGTTCTCTCCCTTTCAGAGACTGCTCCTCCTCCCCCGAACGGCTCCCGAAACTAGGCCGCGATCTTTTAAAATCTCCGCTCCGACTCGCAGCTCCCGCGCTTTTCAAATCTCCCACGCTGTTTTCACAGTCCCGGCTCACTCACCTCCCGCGCTGTTTTCAGAGTCCTGGCTCCCTCAGCTCCCGCGCTGTTTTCAAAGTCCCGGCTCCCTCAGCTCCCGCGCTGTTTTCACTGTCCCGGCTTACTCAGCTCCCACGCTGTTTTCAGAGTCCTGGCTCCCTCAGCTCCCGCGCTGTTTTCAAAGTCCCGGCTCTCACAGCTCTCGCGCTGTTTTCACTGTCCCGGCTCACTCAGCTCCCGCGCTGTTTTCAGAGTCCTGGCTCCCTCAGCTCCCGCGCTGTTTTCAGAGTCCCGGCTCACTCAGCTCTCGCGCTGTTTTCACTGCACCTTTTCCAATGCTTCCACATCCTTCCTAGAATGCGGCGACCAGAATTGCACGCAATACTCCAAATGTGGCCACACCAGAGTTTTGCAACAGCTGCAACATGACCTCATGGCTCAGAAACTCAATCCCTCTACCAATAAAAGCTAACACGCCGTACGCCTTCTTAACAACCCTCTCAACTTTGGTGTCAACTTTCAGGGATCTATGTACATGGACACCGAGATCTCTCTGCTCATCCACACTACCAAGAATCTTACCATTAGCCCAGTACTCTGTCTTCCTGTTATTCCTTCCAAAATGAATCACCTCACACTTTTCTGCATTAAACTCCATTTGCCACCTCTCAGCCCAGCGCTGCAGCTTATGTCCCTCTGTAACTTGTAACATCCTTCCACACTGTCCACAACTTAACCGACTTTAGTGTCATCTGCCAATTTACTCACCCATCCTTCTATGCCCTCCTCCAGGTCATTTATAAAAATGACAAACAGCAGAGGCCCCAAAACAGATCCTTGTGGTACACCACTAGTAACTGGACTCCAGTCTGAACACTTCCCATCAACCACCGCCCTTTGATTTTTTCCAGCTAGCCAATTTCTGATCCAAACTGCTAAATCACCCTGAATCCCATGCCTCCGTATTTTCTGCAGTAGCCTACCGTGGGGAACCTTATCAAACGCTTTACTGAAATCCATATACACCACATCAACTGCTTTACCCTCATCCACCTGTTTGGTCACCTTCTCAAAGAACTCAATAAGGTTTGTGAGGCACGACCTACCCTTCACAAAACCGTGTTGACTATCTCTCATCAAATTATTCCTTTCCAGATGATTATACATCCAGATGATTATACATCCTATCTCTTATAAACCTTTCCAAGATTTTGCCCACAACAGAAGTAAGACTCACTGGTCTATAGTTACCGGGGTTGTCTCTACTCCCCTTCTTGAACAAGGGGACAACATTTGCTATCCTCCAGTCTTCTGGCACTATTACTGTAGACAAAGATGACTTAAAGATCAAAGCCAAAGGCTCAGCAATCTCCTCCCTAGCTTCCCAGAGAATCCTAGGATAAATCCCATCAATTCAATGCCAGGAGCATCCAGAATAAGGTGTGTGAACTTGCGGCATGGGTTGGTACCTGGGACTTCGATGTTGTGGCCATTTCGGAGACATGGATAGAGCAGGGACAGGAATGGTTGTTGCAGGTGCTGGGGTTTAGATATTTCAGTAAGCTCAGGGAAGATGGTAAAAGAGGGGGAGGGGTGGCATTGTTAGTCAAGGACAGTATTACGGTGGCAGAAAGGACGTTTGATGAGGACTCGTCAATTGGGGTAGTATGGGCTGAGGTTAGAAACAGGAAAGGAGAGGTCACCCTGTTAGGGGTTTTCTATAGGCCTCCGAAAAGTTCCAGAGGTGTAGAGGAAAGGATTGCAAAGATTATTCTGGATAGGAGCGAAAGCAACAGGGTAGTTGTTATGGGGGACTTTAACTTTCCAAATATTGACTGGAAACGCTATAGTTCGAGTACTTTAGATGGGTCGGTTTTTGTCCAATGTGTGCAGGAGGGTTTCCTGACACAGTATGTGGATAGGCCAACAAGAGGCGAGGCCACATTGGATTTGGTACTGGGTAATGAACCAGGACAGGTGTTAGATTTGGAGGTAGGTGAGCACTTTGGTGATAGTGACCACAATTCGATTACGTTTACTTTAGTGATGGAAAGGGATAGGTATATACCGCAGGGCAAGAGTTATACCTGGGGGAAAGGCAATTATGATGCGATAAGGCAAGACTTAGGATGCATCGGATGGAGAGGAGAACTGCAGGGGATGGGCACAATGGAAATGTGGAGCTTGTTCAAGGAACTGCGTGTCATTGATAAGTATGTACCTGTGAGGCAGGGAGGAAGTGGTCGAGCAAGGGAACCGTGGTTTACTAAGGCAGTCGAAACACTTGTCAAGAGGAAGAAGGAGGCTCATGTAAAGATGAGACAGGAAGGTTCAGTTAGGGCGCTCGAGAGTTAGAAGTTAGCTAGAAAGGACCTAAGGAGAGAGCTAAGAAGAGCCAGGAGGGGACATGAGAAGTCTTTGGCAGGTAGGATCAAGGATAACCCTAAAGCTTTCTATAGATATGTCAGGAATAAAAGAATGACTAGGGTAAGAGTAGGGCCAGTCAAGGACAGTAGTGAGAAGTTGTGCTTGGAGTCCGAGGAGATAGGAGAGGTGCTAAATGAATATTTTTCTTCAGTATTCACACAGGAAAAAGACAACATTGTCGAGGAGAATACTGAGATTCAGGCTAGTAGACGAGAAGGGCTTGAGGTTCATAAGGAGGAGGTGTTAACAATTCTGGAAAGTGTGAAAATAGATAAGTCCCCTGGGCCGGATGGGATTTATCCTAGGATTCTCTGGGAAGCTAGGGAGGAGATTGCTGAGCCTTTTGCTTTGATCTTTAAGTCATCTTTGTCAACAGGAATAGTGCCAGAAGACTGGAGGATAGCAAATGTTGTCCCCTTGTTCATAGAACATAGAACGATACAGCGCAGTACAGGCCCTTCGGCCCACGATGTTGCACCGAAACAAAAGCCATCTAACCTACACTATGCCATTATCATTCAAGAAGGGGAGTAGAGCCAACCCCGGTAACTATAGACCCGTGAGCCTTACTTCTGTTGTGGGCAAAATCTTGGAAAGGTTTATAAGAGGTAGGGTGTATAATCATCTGGAAAGGAATAATTTGATTAGAGATAGTCAACATGGTTTTGTGAAGGGTAGGTCGTGCCTCACAAACCTTATTGAGTTCTTTGAGAAGGTGACCAAACAGGTGGATGAGGGTAAAGCAGTTGATGTAGTGTATATGGATTTCATGAAAGCGTTTGATAAGGTTCCCCATGGTAGGCTACTGCAGAAAATATGGAAGCATGGGATTGAGGGAGATTTAGCAGTTTGGATCAGAAATTGACTATTTGGAAGAAGACAAAGGGTGGTGGTTGATGGGAAGTGTTCAGACTGGAGTCCAGTTACTAGTGGTGTACCACAAGGATCTGTTTTGGGGCCACTGCTGTTTGTCATTTTTATAAATGACCTGGAGGAGGGCGTAGAAGGATGGGTGAGTAAATTTGCAGATGACACTAAAGTCGGTGGAGTTGTGGACAGTGCGGAAGGATGTTACAAGTTATAGAGGGACATAGATAAACTGCAGCGCTGGGCTGAGAGGTGGCAAATGGAGTTTAATGCAGAAAAGTGTGAGGTGATTCATTTTGGAAGGAATAACAGGAAGACAGAGTACTGGGCTAATGGTAAGATTCTTGGCAGTGTGGATGAGCAGAGAGATCTCGGTGTCCATGTACATATATCCCTGAAAGTTGCCACTCAGGTTGAGAGGGTTGTTAAGAAGGCGTACGTTGTGTTAGCTTTTATTGGTAGAGGGATTGAGTTTCGGAGCCATGAGGTCATGTTGCAGCTGTACAAAACTCTGGTGCGGCCGCATTTGGAGTATTGTGTGCAATTCTGGTCACCGCATTATAGGAACGATGTGGAAGCATTGGAAAGGGTGCAGAGGAGATTTACCAGAATGTTGCCTGGTATGGAGGGAAGATCTTATGAGGAAAGGCTGAGGGACTTGAGGCTGTTTTTGTTAGAGAGAAGAAGGTTAAGAGGTGACTTAATTGAGGCATACAAGATGATCAGAGGATTGGATAGGGTGGACAGAGAGCCTTTTCCCTCGGATGGTGATGTCTAGCACGAGGGGACATGGCTTCAAATTGAGGGGAGATAGATATAAGACAGATGTAGGTTCTTTACCTACAGTAGTAAGAGAGTAGTAAGGGTGTGGAATGCCCTCCCTTCAACAGTAGTGGACTCGCCAACACCAAGGGTATTCAAATGGTCATTGGATAGACATATGGACGATAAGGGAATAGTGTAAATGGGCTTTAGAGTGGTTTCACAGGTCGGCGCAACATCGAGGGCTGAAGGGCCTGTACTGTGCTGTAATGTTCTATGTTCTAAGTTGCTGGCAAAAGTGCTTGCTACGAGGATCGAGGACTGTGTCCCGGGGGTGATTCACGAGGACCAGACGGGATCTGTAAAGGGCAGGCAGCTGAACACCAATGTGCGGAGGCTCCTAAATGTGATTATGATGCCATCGGTGGAGGGAGAGGCGGAGACAGTGGCAGCTATGGACGCGGAGAAGGCCTTTGACCGAGTAGAGTGGGAGTATCTCTGAGAAGTGTTGCAGAGGTTTGGGTTCGGGGGAGGGTTTATTAGCTGGGTTAAGCTCCTATAAAGAGCCCCGGTGGCGAGTGTGGTTACGAATCGGCGGAGCTCGGAGTACTTCCGGCTGTATAGAGGGAGGAGGCAGGGGTGCCCCCTGTCCCCCCTGTTGTTTGCATTAGCAATTGAGCCTTTGGCCATGGCATTAAGGGAGTCCAGGAAATGAAGGGGGATGGTCCGAGGGGGAGAGGAGCATCAAGTGTCGCTGTATGCAGACGACCTGTTGCTGTATGTGGCGGATCCAGTGGATGGGATGGCGGAGGTCATGCAGATTCTAAGGGAGTTTGGGGTTTGTATGGTTGAAAATTTTGTTGAAAAATTCTTAATCAACATATTTTTTTAAAAAAGAACAAATAAACCTACACTATCATTTTACCGTAATCCATGTACCTATCCAATAGCTGCTTGAAGGTCCCTAATGTTTCCGACTCAACTACTTCCACAGGCAGTGCATTCCATGCCCCCACTACTCTCTGGGTAAAGAACCTACCTCTGACACCCCCCCCCTATATCTTCCACCATTCACCTTAAATTTATGTCCCCTTGTAATGGTTTGTTCCTCCCGGGGAAAAAGTCTCTGACTGTCTACTCTATCTATTCCCCTGATCATCTTATAAATCTCTATCAAGTCGCCCCTCATCATAGAATCATAGAAGTTTACTGCATGGAAACAGGCCCTTCGGCCCAACCAGTCCATGCCGCCCAGTTTTTACCATTAATCTAGTCCCAGTTGCCCGCACTTGGCTCTATACCCATCTTACCCATGTAACTATCTAAATGCTTTTTAAAAGACTCAATTGTACCCGCCTCTACTACTACCTCTGGCAGCCCATTCCAGACACTCACTACCCTCTGAGTGAAGAAATTGCCCCTCTGGGCCCTTCTGAATCTCTCCCCTCTCACCTTAAACCCATGCCCTCTAGTTTTAGACTCCCCTACCTTTGGGAAAAGATGTTGACTATCTACCTTATCTATGCCCCTCATTATTTTATAGACCTCTATAAGATCACCCCTAAGCCTCCTACGCTCCAGGGAAAAAAGTCCCAGTCTATCCAGCCTCTCCTTATAACTCAAACCATCAAGTCCCGGCAACATCCTAGTAAATCTTTTCTGCACTCTTTCTAGTTTAATAATATCCTTTCTATAATAGGGTGACCAGAACTGTACACAGTATTCCAAGTGTGGCCGTACCAATGTCTTGTACAACTTCAACAAGACGTCCCAACTTCTGTATTCAATGTTCTGACCAATGAAACCAAGTATGCCGAATGCCTTCTTCACCACCCTGTCCACCTGCGACTCCACCTTCAAGGAGCTATGAACCTGTACTCCTAGATCTCTTTGTTCTATCACTCTCCCCAATGCCATACTATTAACTGAGTAGGTCCTGGCCTGATTCGATCTGCCAAAATGCATCACCTCACATTTATCTAAATTAAACTCCATCTGCCATCCTTCTCCGTTCCAATGAGAAAAGGCCGAGCACCCTCAACATTTTCCTCGTAAGACCTACTCTCCATTCCAGGCAACATCCTGGTAAATCTCCTTTGCACCTTTTCCAAAGCTTCCACATCCTTCCTAAAATGAGGCGACCAGAACTGTACACAGTACTCCAAATGTGGCCTTAGCAAAGTTTTGTACAGCTGCATCATCACCTCACGGCTCTTAAATTCAATCCCTGTTAATGAACGCTAGCACACCATAGGCCTTCTTCACAGCTCTATCCACTTGAGTGGCAACTTTCAAAGATGTATGAACATAGACCCCAAGCTCTCTCTGCTCCTCCACATTGCCAAGAACTCTACCGTTAACCCTGTATTCTGCATTCATATTTGTCCTTCCAAAATGGACAACCTCACACTTTTTCAGGGTCAAACTCCCTCTGCCACTTCTCAACCCAGCTCTGCATCCTATCTATGTCTCTTTGCAGCCGACAACAGCCCTCCTCACTATCCACAACTCCACCAATCTTCGTATCGTCTGCAAATTTACTGACCCACCCTTCAACTCCCTCATCCAAGTCATTAATGAAAATCACAAACAGCAGAGGACCCAGAACTGATCCCTGCGCTATGCCACTGGTAACTGGGATCCAGGCTGAATATTTGCCATCCACCACCACTCTCTGATTTCTATCAGTTAGCCAGTTCGTTATCCGACTGGCCAAATTTCCCACTATCCCATGCCACCTCACTTTCTGCAGATGCCTACCATAGGGAACCTTATCAAATGCCTTACTAAAATCCATGTACACTACATCCACTGCTTTACCTTCATCCACATGTTTGGTCACCTCAAAGAATTCAATAAGACTTGTAAGGCAAGACCTATCCCTCACGAATCCGTGCTGACTATCCCTAATCAAGCAGTGTCTTTCCAGATGCTCAGAAATCCTATCCTTCAGTACCCTTTCCATTACTTTGCCTACCACCGAAGTAAGACTAACTAGCCTGTAATTCCCAGGGTTATCCCTAGACCCTTTTTTGAACAGGGGCACGACATTCGCCACTCTCCAATCCCCTGGTACCTGTTGACAGTGAGGACGAAAAGATCATTGCCAACGGCTCTGCAATTTAATCTCTTGCTTCCCATAGAATCCTTGGATATATCCAGGAATAAGAAGGGTGCAGTCACAATGTTGGGGGTTTACTACAGGCCTCCCAACAGCCAGCGGGAGATAGAGGAGCAGATAGGTAGTCAGATTTTGGAAAAGAGTAAAAACAACAGGGTTGTGGTGATGGGAGACTTCAACTTCCCCAATATTAACTGGGACTCACTTAGTGCCAGGGGCTTAGACGGGGCGGAGTTTGTAAGGAGCATCCAGGAGGGCTTCTTAAAACAATATGTAGACAGTCCAACTAGGGAAGGGGCGGTACTGGACCTGGTATTGGGGAATGAGCCCGGCCAGGTGGTAGATGTTTCAGTAGGGGAGCATTTCGGTAACAGTGACCACAATTCAGTAAGTTTTAAAGTGCTGGTGGACAAGGATAAGAGTGGTCCTAGGATGAATGTGCTAAATTGGGAGAAGGCTAATTATAACAATATTAGGCGGGAACTGAAGAACATAGATTGGGGGCGGATGTTTGAGGGCAAATCAACATCTGACATGTGGGAGGCTTTCAAGTGTCAGTTGAAAGGAATTCAGGACCGGCATGTTCCTGTGAGGAAGAAGGATAAATACGGCAATTTTCGGGAACATTGGATAACAAGAGATATTGTAGGCCTCATCAAAAAGAAGAAGGAGGCATTTGTCAGGGCTAAAAGGCTGGGAACAGACGAAGCCTGCGTGGAATATAAGGAAAGTAGGAAGGAACTTAAGCAAGGAGTCAGGAGGGCTAGAAGGGGTCACGAAACGTCATTGGCAAATAGGGTTAAGGAAAATCCCAAGGCTTTTTCCACGTACATAAAAAGCAAGAGCGTAGCCATGGAAAGGGTTGGCCCACTGAAGGATAGGCAAGGGAATCTATGTGTGGAGCCAGAGGAAATGGGCGAGGTACGAGAACATAGAACGATACAGCGCAGTACAGGCCCTTCGGCCCACAATGTTGCACCGAAACAAAAGCCATCTAACCTACACTATGCCATTATCATCCATATGCTTATCCAATAAACTTTTAAATGCCCTCAATGTTGGCGAGTTCACTACTGTTGCAGGTAGGGCATTCCACGGCCTCACCACTCTTTGCGTAAAGAACCTACCTCTGACCTCTGTCCTATATCTATTACCCCTCAGTTTAAAGCTATGTCCTCTCGTGCCAGCCATTTCCATCCGCGGGAGAAGGATCTCACTGTCCACCCTATCTAACCCCCTGATCATTTTGTATGCCTCTATTAAGTCTCCTCTTAACCTTCTTCTCTCCAACGAAAAGAACCTCAAGTCCATCAGCCTTTCCTCATAAGATTTTCCCTCCATACCAGGCAACATCCTGGTAAATCTCCTCTGCACCCGCTCCAAAGCCTCCACGTCCTTCCTATAATGCGGAGACCAGAACTGTACGCAATACTCCAAATGCGGCCGTACCAGAGTTTTGTACAGCTGCAACATGACCTCCTGACTCCGGAACTCAATCCCTCTACCAATAAAGGCCAACACTCCATAGGCCTTCTTCACAACCCTATCAACCTGGGTGGCAACTTTCAGGGATCTATGTACATGGACACCTAGATCCCTCTGCTCATCCACACTTCCAAGAACTTTACCATTAGCCAAATATTCCTGTTATTCCTTCCAAAGTGAATCACCTCACACTTCTCTACATTAAACTCCATTTGCATCAGTATTCACCAATGAGAAGAAATTGGTCGATGTTGAGTCTGGAGAAGGGTGTGTAGTTAGCCTGGGTCACATTGAGATCCAAAAAGACGAGGTGTTGGGTATCTTAAAAAATATTAAGGTAGATAAGTCCCCAGGGCCTGATGGGATCTACCCCAGAATACTGAAGGAGGCTGGAGAGGAAATTGCTGAGACCTTGACAGAAATCTTTGGATCCTCACTGTCTTCAGGGGATGTCCCGGAGGACAGGAGAATAGCCAATGTTGTTCCTCTGTTTAAGAAGGGTAGCAAGGATAATCCCGGGAACTACAGGCCAGTGAGCCTTACTTCAGTGGTAGGGAAATTACTGGAGAGAATTCTTCGAGACAGGATCTACTCCCATTTGGAAGCAAATGGACGTATTAGTGAGAGGCAGCATGGTTTTGTGAAGGGGAGGTCGTGTCTCACTAACTTGATAGAGTTTTTCGAGGAGGTCACTAAGATGATTGATGCAGGTAGGGCAGTGGATGTTGTCCATATGGACTTCAGTAAGGCCTTTGACAAGGTCCCTCATGGTAGACTAGTACAAAAGGTGAAGTCACACTGGATCAGGGGTGAGCTGGCGCAAAGTGGATACAGAACTGGCTAGGTCATAGAAGGCAGAGAGTAGCAATGGAAGGATGCTTTTCTAATTGGAGGGCTGTGACCAGTGGTGTTCCACAGGGATCAGTGCTGGGACCTTTGCTGTTTGTAGTATATATAAATGATTTGGAGGAAAATGTAACTGGTCTGATTAGTAAGTTTGCAGACGGCACAAAGGTTGGTGGAATTGCGGATAGCGATGAGGACTGTCAGAGGATACAGCAGGATTTAGATTGTTTGGAGACTTGAGCGGAGAGATGGCAGATGGAGTTTAATCCGGACAAATGTGAGGTAATGCATTTTGGAAGGTCTAATGCAGGTAGGGAATATACAGTGAATGGTAGAACCCTCAAGAGTATTGAAAGTCAAAGAGATCTAGGAGTACAGGTCCACAGGTCACTGAAAGGGGCAACACAGGTGGAGAAGGTAGTCAAGAAGGCATACGGCATGCTTGCCTTCATTGGCCGGGGCATTGAGTATAAGAATTGGCAAGTCATGTTGCAGCTGTATAGAACCTTAGTTAGACGACACTTGGAGTATAGTGTTCAATTCTGGTCGCCACACTACCAGAAGGATGTGGAGGCTTTAGAGAGGGTGCAGAAGAGATTTACCAGAATGTTGCCTGGTATGGAGGGCATTAGCTATGAGGAACGGTTGAATAAACTCGGTTTGTTCTCACTGGAACGAAGGAGGTTGAGGGGCGACCTGATAGAGGTCTACAAAATTATGAGGGGCATAGACAGAGTGGATAGTCAGAGGCTTTTCCCCGGGGTAGAGGGGTCAATTACTAGGGGGCATAGGTTTAAGGTGAGAGGGGCAAGGTTTAGAGTAGATGTACGAGGCAAGTTTTTTACGCAGAGGGTAGTGGGTGCCTGGAACTCGCTACCGGAGGAGGTGGTGGAAGCAGGGACGATAGTGACATTTAAGGGGCACCTTGACAAATACATGAATAGGATGAGAATAGAGGGATACAGACCCAGGAAGTGTAGAAGATTGTAGTTTAGTCGGGCAGCATGGTCGGCACGGGCTTGGAGGGCCGAAGGGCCTGTTCCTGTGCTGTACATTTCTTTGTTCTTATCCCGTCAGGCCCGGGGGACTTATCTATCCTCAAGTTTTTCAAAATGCCCAACACATTTTCCTTCCTAACAAGTATTTCATCGAGCTTACCAGTCTGTTTCACACTGTCTTCTCCAACAATATGGCCCCTCTCATTTGTAAATACAGAAGTATTTCGTATTTCGAAAAGTACTCGCTCAAGACCTCTCCTATCTCTTCAGACGCAATACACAATCTCCCGCTACTGTCTTGATCGGACCTACCCTCGCTCTAGTCATTCTCATAGACATCACTGCAGCTATTTGATAAACACCCATTTCTTAAAGGTACATACACTACAGCTATTTGATAAACACCATTTCTTAAAGGTACTCTCACATGACATAAGGAAGAAAGTTGAGAAGTAGGATCTCAAAGCTAGTGATCTCAGGATTATTACCAGTGCCATGTGCTAGCCAGAATGGCAATAGCAGGAAATGTTGCATGAATACATGGCTGAAGAGATGTGTGAGGGTTGGGTTTCAGATTCCTGGTGCATTGGGACAGATTCTTGGTGAGGTGTGGCCAGTAAAAACTGGACCGTTTACACTTTGGCAGGATCGGGACTGGTATCCTAGGGGATCTGAGGGAAGTAAGCGTAGAAATTGTGGAGGAAGAGGCCATATCCTCCTTAGGTGCAGAATGTGACATAAGAAATCGGAGCAGAAATTGTCCATTTGGTCCCTTGAGTCTGCTCTACCATTCAATAAGAACAAAGAACAATATAACAATAAACTAATTTGGCAGGGGAATGGGAACCGGATTTGTAGTCCAGCAACTAAGGTAGCCGATATTCAGGACGCCAAAGCGTGTAATGAGGCAGTGGGGAAGGGAACACCGACAATGGAGAGTACTTGTAGGCACGGAGATGGGTTGAAGTGTGTATACTTCAACGCAAGAAGCATCAGGAATAAGGTGGGTGAACTTAAGCCATGGATCGGTACTTGGGACTACGACGTGGTGGCCATCACGGAAACTTGGATAGAAGAGGGGCAGAAATGGTTGTTGGAGGTCCCTGGTTATAGATGTTTCAATAAGATTAGGGAGGGTGGTAAAAGAGGTGGGGGGGGTGGCATTGTTAATTAGAGATAGTATAACAGCTGCAGAAAGGCAGTTCGAGGAGTTTCAGCCTACTGAGGTAGTATGGGTTGAAGTCAGAAATAGGAAAGGAGCAGTCACCTTGTTAGGAGTTAGGAGTATAGGACCCCCAATAGTAGCAGACATGTGGAGGAACAGATTGGGAAACAGATTTTGGAAAGGTGCAGAAGTCACAGGGTAGTAGTCATGGGTGACTTTAACTTCCCAAACATTAAGCGGAAACTCTTTAGATCAAATAGTTTGGATGGGGTGGTGTTTGTGCAGACACAGTATGTAGATTGTCCGACCAGAGGAGGGGCAATATTGGATTTAGTACTTGGTAATGAACCAGGGCAAGTGATAGATTTGTTAGTGGGGGAGCATTTTGGAGATAGTGACCACAATTCTGTGACTTTCACTTTAGTAATGGAGAGGGATAGGTGGGTGCAACAGGACAAGGTTTACAATTGGGGGAAGGGTAAATACGATGTTGTCAGACAAGAATTGAAGTGCATAAGTTGGGAACATAGGCTGTCCGGGAAGGACACAAGTGAAATGTGGAACTTGTTCAAGGAACAGGTACTACGTGGCCTTGAAATGTATGTCCCTGTCAGGCAGGGAAGAGATGGTCGAGTGAGGGAACCATGGTTGACAAGAGAGGTTGAATGTCTTGTTAAGAGGAAAAAGGAGACTTGTGTACGGCTGAGGAAACAAGGTTCAGACAGGGCGTTGGAGGGATACAAGATAGCCAGGAGGGAACTGAAGAAAGGGATTAGGAGAGCTAAGAGAGGGCATGAACAATCTTTGGCGGGTAGGATCAAGGAAAACCCCAAGGCCTTTTTCACATATTTGAGAAATATGAGAATGACTAGAGCGAGGGTAGGTCCAATCAAGGACAGTAGCGGGGGATTGTGTATTGAGTCTGAAGAGATAGGAAAGGTCTTAAACGAGTACTTTTCTTCTGTATTTACAAATGAGAGGGGCCATATTGTTGGAGAGGACAGTGTGAAACAGACTGGTAAGCTCGAGGAAATACTTGATAGGAAGGAAGATGTGGTGCGTGGACCTGCTGAAGAAGGAGGTAATGACCCCGTTGTTACAGGCAATTGAGGGGCTTAAGGCGACTTTAAAGACCCAGGAGACTGAACTTCGCGTGGTGGAGCAGAAGGTATCAGGTATTGAGGACGAGGTCCTGGGCCTGGCGGTCAAGACTCAGACGCACGAGGCACTTCATAAAAAGTGTTCTGATAGGATTGAGGCCCTTGAACATGGAGCGCGAAGGAAGAACCTTAGGATACTAGGTCTCCCGGAGGGCGTGGAAGGAGTGGACTGTGGAGCGTACGCAAGTAAGATGCTGAGCTCACTGATGGGTGCTGAGGCCCCTGTGGGCCCCATGGAGGTGGAGTGGGCAAATCGGATCCCGGCGAGAAGACCAAAAGCGGGAGAACCACCAAGGGCGATAATCGTGCGATTCTACCGCCTTAAGGACAGAGAAGAGGTCCTGAGATGGGCTAAAAAGGTGCGGAGTAGCAGATGGGAGAATGCAGTGGTAAGGATCTACCAGGACTGGAGTGCGGAGGTGGCGAGAAGGAGGGCGAGCTTCAACCGAGCCAAAGAGGTTTTGCACAAAAGGAAGGTGAAGTTTGGGATGCTGCAGCCGGCAAGACTATGGGTCATGCATCAGGAGAGACACTATTATTTCGAGACGGCGGAGGAAGCATGGTCCTTCATCAATGAAGAGAAACTGGACCGGAACTGAGGGACTGATGCTGCAGGGAACTGTTATTGTTGGTATTATTGTTTTTGTTAATGGGATGGTGAAAGTTAATCGAGAAGTAAACAGGGAAGGGGGGGGACACTGGGGAAATGTGGGCGCCGGTGAGGGGGGAGAGGCGGGACATAGTCAGAGAATGGGGAAGGAGAGGGGGAGGGGAAAGGGAGCTGCGCCATAAGAGGCGGGTCAGGTAAAGGGATGTTCCCGCGCCAGAAAGAATAAGGTGGGAAAACAGGCGCAAGGCGGATGGGAGTTCCCTCACACCGGGGGGGCCGAGGAGCGAGTAGGAGTAGCCGGGGTCAGTTGAAGTCAGCTGACTTACGGAAGTGATATGGGGGAGCAATCACGCTAGATAGGGATCTAGCGGGGGGGGGAGGGGGGAAGGGGACAACTGGGTTGCTGCTGCGGAAATCCAAAAGGAAATGGCTAAAGAGAGGGTGGTCGGGGGCGGAATGCGACGCTGGGGGAGCGAGCGGGAGCGCGGAGGCGGGATATGGGACTGGCATAGAGAAGGTAATGGCTAGTCGACACGGGAGGGGGGCAGGTAGCCCCCCCAGTGAGGCTGATCACGTGGAACGTGAGAGGCCTGAATGGACCGATAAAAAGGGCCCGAGCGCTCGCGCATTTGAAAGGACTAAGGGCAGTCGTGGTTATGCTCCAAGAGACGCACCTAAAGGTGGCGGACCAAGTCAGGCTAAGGAAAGGATGGGTGGGACAGGTGTTCCACTCAGGACTGGACGCAAAGAACAGAGGGGTGGCCATTTTGGTGGGGAAACGGGTAGCATTTGAAGCAAAGAACATCGTGGCAGATAGTGGAGGTAGATATGTAATGGTGAGTGGTAGGCTGGAGGGAATGGAGGTCGTGTTGGTTAATGTGTATGCCCCAAATTGGGACGATGCGGGGTTCATGAGACGGATGCTGGGGCGTATTCCGGACCTGGAGGCAGGAAATTTGATTTTAGGAGGGGACTTCAATACGGTGCTGGACCCGGGAGATAGATCCAGCTCAAGGACTGGAAGAAGGCCGGCAGCGGCCAAGGTACTTAAGGGGTTTATGGACCAAATGGGGGGGAGTGGATCCATGGCGATTTCTTAGACCCAGGGCTAGGGAGTATTCCTTCTTCTCCCACGTCCATAAAGTGTACTCCCGGATAGATTTTTTTGTTTTAGGAAGGTCGTTGATCTCTAGGGTGGAAGAAGCTGAATACTCAGCCATAGCGGTTTCGGATCATGCCCCACATTGGGTGGACCTGGATGTAGGAGAGGACGGGGAGCAGAGAACACTCTGGCGATTAGATGTGGGACTGATGGCGGATGAGGGAGTGTGTGCAAGAGTGAGGGGGTGTATCGAGAGATACCTCGAGGTCAATGACGACGGCGAGGTCCCTGTGGGAGTGGTTTGGGAAGCACTGAAAGCGGTGGTCAGAGGAGAGCTGATTTCTATTGGGGCCCACAAAAGGAAAACAGAGGCCAAGGAAAGGGATAGATTACTGGGGGAGATTTTAAGGGTGGACAGGGAATTTGCAGAGACCCCGGAGGAGGAGCTGTACAGGGAGAGGAGACGACTCCAGACCGAGTTTGACCTTCTGAAACCAGAAAGCCGGAGGTACTGTGGAGGAAGGCACAGGGGAGGAGGTATGAATATGAGGAAAAGGCTAGTCGCCTGTTGGCGCACCAACTGCGAAAGAGGGCAGCAGCGAGTGAGATAGGAGGAATTAGGGATGAAAAGGGAGACACTGTGCGAAGGGCAGGAAAGATAAATGAGGTGTTTAAGACCTTTTTATGAAGAACTGTATAGGTCTCAGCCCCCAGAGGGAGAGGAGGGGATGCGGCAGTTCCTGGACCAGTTGAGGTTCCCGAAAGTGGAGGAGCAGGCGGTGGCACGCCTGGGGGCGCCGATTGAGGTGGATGAGGTTATTAAGGGACTGGGAAGCAGGGAAGGCCCCGGGGCCGAACGGGTTCCCGGTAGAATTCTACAGAAGATATGTGGACTTGTTGGCCCCGTTGTTGGCGAGGACGTTCAATGAGGCCAGGGAAGGGGGGACACTACCCCCGACAATGTCGGAGGCGACGATATCGCTACTTTTGAAGAAGGACAAAGATCCGATGCAGTGTGGGTCCTATAGACCTATTTCACTATTGAACGTGGACGCCAAACTGCTAGCAAAGGTGCTGGCATCGAGGATAGAGGACTGTGTCCCAGGGGTGGTGCACGAAGACCAGACAGGGTTCGTAAAAGGGAGACAATTGAATGTTAACGTGCGACGGCTATTAGGGGTGATAATGATGCCCTCAGTGGAGGGGGAGGCAGAGATAGTGGCGGCAATGGACGCAGGGAAGGCATTTGATAGGGTGGAGTGGGAGTATTTATGGGAAGTGTTAAGGAGGTTTGGGTTTGGGAACGGATTTATTCGCTGGGTTAGACTACTTTATGGGGCACCGACGGCAAGCGTCGTTACAGGTCGACATAGATCGGAGTATTTCCGATTATATAGGGGAACAAGACAGGGATGCCCGCTGTCTCCATTGTTGTTTGTGCTGGCAATTGAACCTCTGGCCATGGCGCTGAGAGACTCCAGGAAATGGAGAGGGGTGACTAGAGGGGGAGAAGAACACCGAGTCTCGTTATACGCGGATGACCTATTGCTATACGTGTCGGACCCAGCGGGGGGGATGATAGAGGTTATGCGAATCCTGAGGAGGTTCAGGGAATTTTCGGGGTATAGGTTAAACATGGGGAAGAGTGTATTATATGTGATACATCCAGGGGACCAGAGTAGAGAGATAGAAGGCTTACCGCTAAGGAAAGTGGAAAGAAACTTCCGATACTTGGGGATTCAGATCGCTAGGAGCTGGGGAACCTTGCACAGACTTAATCTGACACGGCTGGTAGAACAAATGGAGGAGGACTTTAAGAGGTGGGACATGCAGCCTTTATCGCTGGCGGGCAGGGTGCAAGCAATTAAGATGATGGTCCTCCCGAGGTTCTTATTTGTATTTCAATGTCTCCCTATTTTAATCACCAGGACCTTTTTTAATAAAATAGATAGGAGCATTACGAGCTTTGTGTGGGCAGGGAAAGTTCCAAGAGTAAGGAGGGGGTTCCTTCAGCGCAATAGGGACAGAGGAGGACTGGCACAACCGAACTTGGGAGATTATTATTGGGCCGCCAATGTGGCAATGATACGTAGATGGATGATGGAGGGTGAGGGAGCGGCGTGGAAAAGGCTGGAGAGAAGGTCCTGTAAAGGGACGAGTCTAGAGGCGCTGGTGACGGCGCTACCGTTCTCACCGAAAAAGTACACCACGAACCCGGTGGTGGCGGCAACACTGAACATATGGGGACAGTGGAGGCGACAGAGAGGGGTGCGGGGAGCCCTGGTGGGGTCCCCTATCAGGAACAACCATAGGTTCGCCCCAGGAAGAATGGATGGAGGATTTCAAAGCTGGTACCAGTTGGGAATTAGGAAGGTGGGAGATTTATTCATAGATGGGACTTTTGCGAGCTTGGGAGCACTGGAGGAAAAGTATAAGTTACCCCGGGGGAATTTCTTGAGATATATGCAGGTGAGGGCGTTTACGAGACAACAGGTGAGGGAATTTCCGTTGCTCCCGACACAGGGGATACAGGACAGGGTGCTTTCAGGGGTGTGGGTCGGAGAGGGCAAGGTGTCAGAGATTTACCGAGAGATGAGGGAAGAGAGGGAGGAGTCGGTGGGCGAACTAAAAGGAAAGTGGGAAGAAGAAGTAGGGGAGGAGATAGAGGAGGGTATGTGGGCTGATGCCCTAAGCAGGGTAAATTCCTCTTCCTCATGCGCCAGGCATAGCCTGATTCAATTTAAGGTGCTACATAGAGCACACATAACGGGGGCAAGATTGAGCAGGTTCTTTGGAGTGGAGGACAAATGTGGGAGGTGTGGCGGGAGCCCGGCAAACCACGCACATATGTTTTGGGCGTGCCCGGCACTGGAAGGGTATTGGAAGGGAGTGACGGGAGTGATTTCGCAGGTGGTGAAGGCCCGGGTCAAACCAGGCTGGGGGTTAGCTCTATTTGGAGTTGCGGAAGAGCCGGGAGTGCAGGAGGCGAAAGAGGCCGATGTCGTGGCTTTTGCGTCCCTCGTAGCCCGGCGCAGGATCCTACTCATGTGGAAGGAGGCAAAACCCCCCGGACTGGAGGCCTGGATAAACGATATGGTGGGGTTTATTAAACTGGAGCAGATAAAGTTTGCCCTGAGAGGATCGGCTCAAGGGTTCACCAGGCGGTGGCAGCCATTTCTCGACTACCTAGGGGAACGTTAGAGGGAAGACGGATGACCAGCAGCAGCAACCCAGGGGGGAGGGGGGAGGAGGCTCAGTTGAGTATAGGTCAGTAGAGTACGAGGTTTTGTTACTTGTATATTATTATTATTATTATTAAAAAGTTTTAAAATTTCTGTTTTGTTACTGTTATCGTTTCGCTTGTTTGGTAAGCGGGAAAAATGTTGCTCAGGGAAAAAAATTTCAACAAGATATATTTTTTTTTAAAAAAAGGAAGGAAGATGTGTTGGGCATTTTGAAAAACGTGAGGATAGACAAGTCCCCCGGGCCTGGCGGGATATATCCAAGGATTCTATGGGATGCAAGAGATGAAATTGCAGAGCCGTTGGCAATGATCTTTTCGTCCTCACTGTCAACAGGGGTGGTACCAGGGGATTGGAGAGTGGCGAATGTCGTGCTCCTGTTCAAAAAAGGGAATAGGGATAACCCTGGGAATTACAGGCCAGTTAGTCTTACTTCGGTGGTAGGCAAAGTCATGGAAAGGGTACTGAAGGATGGGATTTCTGAGCATCTGGAAAGACACTGTTTGATTAGGGATAGTCAGCGTGGATTTGTATGGGGTAGGTCTTGCCATACAAGTCTGATTGAATTCTTTGAGGAGGTGACTAGGCATGTGGATGAAGGTAAAGCAGTGGATATAGCGTACATGGATTTTAGTAAGGCATTTGATAAGGTTCCCCATGGTAGGCTTCTGCAGAAAGTAAGGAGGCATGGAATAGTGGGAAATTTGGCCAGTTGGATAACGAACTGGCTAACCGATAGAAGTCAGAGAGTGGTGGTGGATGGCAGATTTTGCGGGAGCGTGAGAGACTCACGTTTGGTATGTTGCCTCCCAGGTGCAAGGGTACGTGATGTCTCGGATCGTGTTTTCCGGGTCCTTAAGGGGGAGGGGGAGCAGCCCCAAGTCGTGGTCCACATTGGCATTAACGACATAGGTAGGAAAGGGGACAAGGATGTCAGACAGGCTTTCAGGGAGCTAGGATGGAAGCTCAGAACTAGAACAAACAGAGTTGTTATCTCTGGGTTGTTGCCCGTGCCACGTGATAGTGAGATGAGGAATAGGGAGAGAGAGCAATTAAACACGTGGCTACAGGGATGGTGCAGGTGGGAGGGATTCAGATTTCTGGATAACTGGGGCTCTTTCTGGGGAAGGTGGGACCTCTACAGACAGGATGGTCTACATCTGAACCTGACGGGCACAAATATCCTGGGGGGGGAGATTTGTTAGTGCTCTTTGGGGGGGGGGGTTTAAACTAATGCAGCAGGGGCATGGGAACCTGGATTGTAGTTTTAGGGTAAGGGAGAATGAGAGAATAGAGGTCAGGAGCACAGATTTGACGTCGCAGGAGGGGGCCAGTGTTCAGGTAGGTGGTTTGAAGTGTGTCTACTTCAATGCCAGGAGTATGCGAAATAAGGTAGGGGAACTGGCAGCATGGGTTGGTACCTGGGACTTAGATGTTGTGGCCATTTCGGAGACATGGATAGAGCAGGGACAGGAATGGATGTTGCAGGTTCCGGGGTTTAGGTGTTTTAGTAAGCTCAGAGAAGGAGGCAAAAGAGGGGGAGGTGTGGCGCTGCTAGTCAAGAGCAGTATTACGGTGGCGGAGAGGATGCTAGATGGGGACTCATCTTCCTAGGTAGTATGGGCTGAGGTTAGAAACAGGAAAGGAGAGGTCACCCTGTTGGGAGTTTTCTATAGGCCTCCAAATAGTACTAGGGATGTAGAGGAAAGGATGGCGAGGATGATCCTGGATAAGAGCGAATGTAACAGGGTAGTTATTATGGGAGACTTTAACTTTCCAAATATTGACTAGAAAAGATATAGTTCGAGTACATTAGATGGGTCGATTTTTGTACAGTGTGTGCAGGAGGGTTTCCTGACACAATATGTTGACAGGCCAACAAGAGGCGAGGCCACGTTGGATTTGGTTTTGGGTAATGAACCAGGCCAAGTGTTGGACTTGGAGGTAGGAGAGCACTTTGGGGACAGTGACCACAATTCGGTGACGTTTACGTTAATGATGGAAAGGGATAAATATACAACGCAGGGCAAGAGTTATAGCTGGGGGAAGGGCAATTATGATGCCATTAGATGTGACTTGGGGGGGATAAGGTGGAGAAGTAGACTGCAAGTGTCGGGCACACTGGATAAGTGGAGCTTATTCAAGGATCAGCTACTGCGTGTTCTTGATAAGTATGTACCGGTCAGGCAAGGAGGAAGGCGTAGAGCGAGGGAACCGTGGTTTACCAAAGAAGTGGAATCTCTTGTTAAGAGGAAGAAGGAGGCCTATGTGAAGAGGAGGTGTGAAGTTTCAGTTGGGGCGATGGATAGTTACAAGGGAGCGAGGAAGGATCTAAAGAGAGAGCTAAGACGAGCAAGGAGGGGACATGAGAAGCATTTGGCAGGTAGGATCAAGGAAAACCCCAAAGCTTTCTATAGGTATGTCAGGAATAAGCGAATGACTAGGGAAAGAGTAGGACCAGTCAAGGACAGGGATGGGAAGTTGTGTGTGGAGTCTGAAGAGATACTAAATGAATATTTTTCGTCAGTATTCACTCAGGAAAAAGATAATGTTGTGGAGGAGAATGCTGAGACCCAGGCTATTAGAATAGATGGCATTGAGGTACGTAGGGAAGAGGTGTTGACAATTCTGGACAGGCTGAAAATAGATAAGTCCCCGGGGCCTGATGGGATTTATCCTAGGATTCTCTGGGAGGCCAGGGAAGAGATTGCTGGGCCTTTGGCTTTGATTTTTATGTCATCATTGGCTACAGGAATAGTGCCAGAGGACTGGAGGACAGCAAATGTGGTCCCTTTGTTCAAAAAGGGGAGCAGAGACAACCCCGGCAACTATAGACCGGAGAGCCTCACGTCTGTAGTGGGTAAGGTCTTGGAGGGGATTATAAGAGACAAGATTTATAATCATCTAGATAGGAATAATATGATCAGGGATAGTCAGCATGGCTTTGTGAAGGGCAGGTCATGCCTCACAAACCTTATCGAGTTCTTTGAGAAGGCGACTGAACAGGTAGACGAGTGTAGAGCAGTTGATGTGGTGTATATGGATTTCAGTAAAGCGTTTGATAAGGTTCCCCACGGTAGGCTATTGCAGAAAATACGGAGGCTGGGGATTGAGGGTGATTTAGAGATGTGGATCAGAAATTGGCTAGCTGAAAGAAGACAGAGGGTGGTGGTTGATGGGAAATGTTCAGAATGGAGTTCAGTTACAAGTGGCGTACCACAAGGATCTGTTCTGGGGCCGTTGCTGTTTGTCATTTTTATCAATGACCTAGAGGAGGGCGCAGAAGGGTGGGTGAGTAAATTTGCAGACGATACTAAAGTCGGTGGTGTTGTCGACAGTGTGGAAGGATGTAGCAGGTTACAGAGGGATATAGATAAGCTGCAGAGCTGGGCTGAGAGGTGGCAAATGGAGTTTAATGTAGAGAAGTGTGAGGCAATTCACTTTGGAAGGAATAACAGGAATGCGGAATATTTGGCTAATGGTAAAGTTCTTGGAAGTGTGGATGAGCAGAGGGATCTAGGTGTCCATGTACATAGATCCCTGAAAGTTGCCACCCAGGTTGATAGGGTTGTGAAGAAGGCCTATGGAGTGTTGGCCTTTATTGGTAGAGGGATTGAGTTCCGGAGTCAGGAGGTCATGTTGCAGCTGTACAGAACTCTGGTACGGCCGCGTTTGGAGTATTGCGTACAGTTCTGGTCACCGCATTATAGGAAGGACGTGGAAGCTTTGGAGCGGGTGCAGAGGAGAGTTACCAGGATGTTGCCTGGTATGGAGGGAAAATCTTATGAGGAAAGGCTGATGGACTTGAGGTTGTTTTCGTTGGAGAGAAGAAGGTTAAGAGGAGACTTAATAGAGGCATACAAAATGATCAGGGGGTTAGATAGGGTGGACAGTGAGAGCCTTCTCCCGCGGATGGAAATGGCTGGCACGAGGGGACATAGCTTTAAACTGAGGGGTAATAGATATAGGTCAGAGGTAGGTTCTTTATGCAAAGAGTAGTGAGGCCGTGGAATGCCCTACCTGCAACAGTAGTGAACTCGCCAACATTGAGGGCATTTAAAAGTTTATTGGATAAACATATGGATGATAATGGCATAGTGTAGGTTAGATGGCTTTTGTTTCGGTGCAACATCGTGGGCCGAAGGGCCTGTACTGCGCTGTATCGTTCTATGTTCTATGTTCTAAATATTCAGCCTGGATCCCAGTTACCAGTGGCGTACCGCAGGGATCAGTTCTGGGTCCTCTGCTGTTTGTGATTTTCATTAATGACTTGGATGAGGGAGTTGAAGGGTGGGTCAGTAAATTTGCAGACGATACGAAGATTGGTGGAGTTGTGGATAGTGAGGAGGGCTGTTGTCGGCTGCAAAGAGACATAGATAGGATGCAGAGCTGGGCTGAGAAGTGGCAGATGGAGTTTAACCCTAAAAAGTGTGAGGTTGTCCATTTTGGAAGGACAAATATGAATGCGGAATACAGGGTTAACGGTAGAGTTCTTGGCAATGTGGAGGAGCAGAGAGATCTTGGGGTCTATGTTCATACATCTTTGAAAGTTGCCGCTCAAGTGGATAGAGCTGTGAAGAAGGCCTATGGTGTGCTAGCGTTCATTAACAGAGGGATTGAATTTAAGAGACGTGAGGTGATGATGCAGCAGTACAAAACTTTGCTACGGCCACATTTGGAGTACTGTGTACAGTTCTGGTCGCCTCATTTTAGGAAGGATGTGGAAGCTTTGGAAAAGGTGCAAAGGAGATTTACCAGGATGTTGCCTGGAATGGAGAGTAGGTCTTACGAGGAAAGATTGAGGGTGCTAGGCCTTTTCTCATTAGAACGGAGAAGGATGAGGGGCGACTTGATAGAGGTTTATAAGATGATCAGGGGAATAGATAGAGTAGACAGTCAGAGACTTTTTCCCCGGGTGGAACAAACCATTACAAGGGGACATAAATTTAACGTGAATGGTGGAAGATATATGGGGGATGTCAGAGGTAGGTTCTTTACCCAGAGAGTAGTGGGGGCATGGAATGCACTGCCTGTGGAAGTAGTTGAGTTGGAAACATTAGGGACCTTCAAGCAGCTATTGGATAGGTACATGGATTACGGTAAAATGATATAGTGTAGATTTATTTGTTCTCAAGGGCAGCACGGTAGCATTGTGGATAGCACAATTGCTTCACAGCTCCAGGGTCCCAGGTTGAATTCCGGCTTGGGTCACTGTCTGTGCGGAGTCTGCACATCCTCCCCGTGTCTGCGTGGGTTTCCTCCGGGTGCTCCGGTTTCCTCCCACAGTCCAAAGATGTGCAGGTTAGGTGGATTAGCCATGATAAATTGCCCTTTGTGTCCAAAATTGCCCTTAGTGTTGGGTGGAGGTGTTGACTTTGGGTAGTGCTCTTTCCAAGAGCTGGTGCAGACTCAATGGGCCGAATGGCCCCCTTCTGCACTGTAAATTCAATGGTAATCTATGATTAATCGAGGACAAATGTTCAGCACAACATTGTGGGCCGAAGAGCCTGTTCTGTGCTGTATTTTTCTATTCTATTCTATTCTATAGCACAGGAGTTTTTCAAAGAGATCACAAAGATGATTGATGCAGGTAGGGCAGTGGATGTTGTCTATATGGACTTCAGTAAGGCCTTTGACAAGGTCCCTCATGGTAGACTGGTACGAAAGGTGAAGTCACATGGGATCAGGGGTGAGCTGGCAAGGTGGATACAGATCTGGCTAGGTCATAGAAGACGGAGAGTATCAATGGAAGGGTGCTTTTCTAATTGGAGGGCTGTGACCAGTGGTGTTCCGCAGGGATCAGTGCTGGGACCTTTGCTGTTTGTAGTATATATAAATGATTTGGAGGACAATGTAACTGGTCTGACTGGTAAGTTTGCAGACGACACAAAGGTTGGTGGAATTGCGGATAGCGATGAGGACTGTCAGAGGATACAGCAGGCTTTAGATCGTTTGGAGACTTGGGCAGAGAGATGGCAGATGGAGTTTAATCTGGACAAATGTGAGGTAATGCATTTTGGAAGGTCTAATGCAGGGAGGGACGTACAGTGAATGGCAGAACGCTCAAGAGTATTGAAAGTCAGAGAGATCTAGGTGTACAGGTCCACAGGTCACTGAAAGGGGCAACACAGGTGGACAAGGTAGTCAAGAAGGCATATGGCATGCTTGCCTTCATTGGCCGGGGCATTGAGTATAAGAATTGGCAAGTCATGTTGCAGCTGTATAGAACCTTAGTTAGGCGACACTTGGAGTATAGTGTTCAATTCTGGTCGCCACACTACCAGAAGGATGTGGAGGCTTTAGAGAGGGTGCAGAAGAGATTTACCAGGATGTTGCCTGGTATGGAGGGCATTAGCTATGAGGAGCGGTTGAATAAACTCTGTTTGTTTTCATTGGAATGACTGAGGTTGAGGGGCGACCTGATAGAGGTCTACAAAATTATGAGGGGCATGGATAGAGTGGATAGTCAAGAGTCCTTTCCCCAGGGTAAAGGGGTCAATTACTAGGGGGCATAGGTTTAAGGTGCGAGGGGCAAGGTTTAGAGTAGATGTACGAGACAAGTTTTTTACACAGATGGTAGTGTGTGCCTGGAACTTGCTGCCGGAGGAGGTGGTGGAAGCAGGGACGATAGTGACATTTAAGGGGCATCTTGACAAATACATGAATAGGATGGGAATAGAGGGATACGGACCCTCTTCATTACAGCCTTGGTTCCAACATGGACAAAAAAGGTGAGGTGAGAGTGACTGCCCTTGACATCGAAGCAGTATTTGACCAAGTGTGGTACCACAAAACAAGGAGGTCTAACAAAACTGAATCAATGGGAATCGGGGAAAACCCTCCACTGGTTGGAGTCTGATGGAATACTCTCCATTTGCCTGGCTGAGTGCAGCTCCAATAACACTCGAGAAGCTCAGCACCATCCAGAACGAAACAGCCCGCTTGATTGGCATCCCATCCACCACCTTCCTTTTCAACATTCACCTCTCTCCACAACCATTTCAAATGGGAGTCCATCAAGACAAGAAATATTCTGCCCAAAAAAAGAGCAGTGAAGTTTACATGTTCCATCGTCCATGGCCTACCAGGCCATTCCCAAGGGTAGAGGTTGGCTGTGGGTGGCAACATCTGCTGTGTCTGGTCGGGCCTGCACTGGCTCGCCATGTTTTCAATATCTTTATCCTGGGACACCAAATTTTCTTTGAGCCCGAATGGGCACGATGCAATTTCTGCACTGGTGGCTTTCTTGCTGTGGGTGTTTCGACCACTCTGGAACCCAGTATGACTCCATCCTCACAAATGAGCTCGTATGTGCGAGTGAGGTAAGACCTTGACTGGTGAGATTTATCATGGTGCCACCCCGCTAAAATCATGTGCTTTTGAAATTTGAGTACCTGGCCTATGCTGAAAGATGTAATTGTAGGCCACCAGCTACAAGGCCCACCACTGTACCTGGCAGAGGCAATTGGCGGTATCAGCTTGTCTTCCCGGAGGAGTTCCAGCAATGATTTGAGGTTGGTTACTATTATCAAAGCACCTCCCATAGACATACTGGTGAAATCTTTTGACGCCATAGATTTGTTTATCTGTCATTTTTCTGCTCGGCCTCTAAAAATGGTCTGGATGTGATGGCAATTGGCCTGTGAGTTGTCTTCCATTTTATTTTATTTAAAAAATATATTTTTATTGTGTTTAAAATAACAGTCACAGAAAACAAAAAAAGGAAGAAAAAACTGGGTTTCACACATAAAGTATCGCACAATGACATAGGTTTGAACAACCAGCCTCGGGCCCCTCCTTGTCACCATAGCAGTGACTGGGGCTCTAATACTAGATAGCATTTACATTTGTACAACAATGTTCGATTTTCAGAACAATCTGTAGGTTTTCACGAGGGTCCCTGTCACTAAATGGTAGGATGCATTTTTTGTTTTCCCCTTCTGTATCCTGGTGTGTTTGGGGTCTCCTCATTTGTCTGGAGCCTTCATTCCATGGATTGTCAGCCCTTGGAGAGGGTGTGGGTCTGCTTGTCACCCTCGTTTCTCCCTGTAATAACCTGTAGTAACCTGCACAGGACTCATCCAGCTGAGGATGATTGTTCCCCGTACTCAATTGGACTGAGTTAACCCAGCACTAGCATAAAAGGCAGGCAGCTGTAGAGCCAACTAAAAAAGGAATGAGGACCCAGTGAAAGGTAACCGGGCTCTGTGAATGTATGATGGTGTTGCTGAAATAAAGGACTTTTAAGAAGCTTGTTGGATGTCTCTGGCTTTATCACGCTCCCCGTATAGGACTTCCATCCTTGCAGAAGTCTCCGCCTGGCAATCAGCGAGGTGAAGGACAAGGCATCCACCTTTTATCCTGTCCAGAGCTCTGGATGCTCTGATACCCCGAAGACCGCCAAGGGTGGGCATCTTGACCCCCACCACCTTGGACATAGCCTCCAAGAAGGCGGTCCAGGATTCCAAGTCTGCGGCATGACCAGATTATGTAGGTGTGGTTGGCCGGACCCCCGGCACCTTTCACGCTTGTCCTCCACTACCTGGAAGAACTTGCTTATACGTGTCTTGGTGAGGTGCGCTCTGTGCACCACCTTGAGCTGCGTCAGGCTTAGCCCAGTGCAGGAGGAGGTGGAGTTGACCCTGTGCAGTGCCTCGATCCAGAATCCTCCCCCTATCTCCATGCCCAATAACTTTCCCCACTTGCGTCTGATATTGTCCAATGGAGTCCTAACCTTTTCCATTTTGGGAGTTCCAGGGTCGCCAGTCTGTCATTCACGTACATGGCCTCGACAGTCAGCGTTCCTCCGTGCCCTCCCAGGTCTCAAAGGTAGCATCCATTCCTGCCCGTGCGAACTTGTGGGTGGCATGGTAGCACTGTTGCTTCACAGCCCCAGGATCCCAGGTTCAATTCCCGCTTGGGTCACTGTCTGTGCGGAGTCTGCATGTTCTCCCCATGTCTGCGTGGGTTTCCTCCGGGTGCTCCGGTTTCCTCCCAAAAATCCTGAAAGACATGCTGTAAAGTATTTTGGACATTCTGAAGTCTCCCTCAGTGTACCTGAACAGGTGCCGGAGTGTGGCGACTCGGGGCTTTTCACAGTAACTTCATTGCAGTCTTAATAGGGGCTGGTTGAGCACAGTGGGCTAAACTTGTAATGCAGAGCAAGGCAGCAGCACGGGTTCAATTCCCGTACCAACCTCCCCGAAGAGGCGCCGGAATGTGGCGACTAGGGGTTTTTCACAGTAACTTCATTGAAGCCTACTCGTGATAATACGCAATTATTATTATTATTATTAATGTAAGCCTACTTGTGACAATAATGAAGATTGTTGTATTGTTGCTAATTTGAAGGCTGCCTCAAAAGTAAAAATAATAAAGATTATTATTGCAGATAGGGGCAAGATAGGATATCTTGCTCTGTTCAAAATGGTGTGAAAACTGATTCCACGTCCTAAGGTTGACCACCACCACCTGGCTCCTGGAGTGTATCATGGGAATGTACCTTTAAGGAATGGTGTTTATCAAATAGTTGCAGCGATGTCATTGTGTGGGTGGAGCTGGGTTGTTAGGAAAGTTATTAAGGGTTACACATAGAGTACTATATCTGAGGGGGTATTTGTGTTGGTAGTTGATAAAATGTTCACTTTGTGTTTATAAAATGTTAACTAAATTCATAGAATAAACATTGTTTTGTTTAAAAATACATCAGGGGCGTCATTCTCCGACCCCCCGCCGGGTCGGAGAATGGCCGTTGGCCGCCGTGAATCCCGCCCCCGCCGAAGTCTCCGCTCCCGGAGATTGGGCAGGGGCTGGAATCCGGCCGCGCCGGTTGGCGGGACCCCCCGCTGGATTCTCCGGCCCGGATGGGCCGAAGTCCCGCCCAGGAATTGCCTGTCCCGCCGACGTAAATCAAACCTGGTATTTACCGGCGGGACCAGGCGGCATGGGCGGGCTCCGGGGTCCTAGGGGGGGCGCGGGGCGATCTGACCCCGGGGGGTGCCGCCACGGTGGCCTGGCCCGCGATCGGGGCCCACCGATCCGCGGGCGGGCCTGTGCCGTGGGGGCACTTTCCCTTCCGCCTCCGCCACGGCCTCCACCATGGCGGAGGCGGAAGTGACTCTCCCCACTGCGCATGCGCGGGAAACTGACAGCGGCCGCTGACGCTCCCGCGCATGCGCTGGGAAACTGACAGCGGCCGCTGACGCTCCCGCGCATGCGCCGCATTTCCGCGCCAGCTGGCGGGGCAACAAACGCCATTTCCGCCAGCTGGCGGGGCGGAAATCCCTCCGGCGTCGGCCTAGCCCCTCAATGTTGGGGCTAGGCCGCCAAAGATGCGGAGACTTCCGCACCTTTTTGCCGGCGCGATGCCCGTCTGATTTGCGCCGGCTTTGGCGCCAGTCGGCGGGCATCCCGCCGCTGGGGGAGAATTTCGCCCCTGGTCTCTGTTGCTTAACACCTGGAAAGTCGGCCCTTGTGCTCCTCATAACCAAAATCTATTGAAGGTTGTAGGTAAGGTAAACTCCAAGATATACTTTGGAGTTTTCTTAACCCTGGCCCATAACAAATTGGGGGCTCGTCCGGGTTAAAAGTCGATCTTTCATGATTGGGTTGGCGTAGTGAACTTAAAGATAGTAAGCGGTGCTCATATTTGTGTTTGCTTTTCAGGTGTGGTATTCCAGTTTAAGTAGGGAATGTGTTGTGGGCAATGGCTCTTTCAGAGGCTTGGAAGTTTTTGGGGTTGGAGAAGGATACACGCAATACCTTACGAACAGAGACTAAAAACAGTCTTTTGGATTTGGCAAAACATTGCAGTTAACATTACCTGACAGAATATGAAAAGAAGAGGTACTTGCCGCGGTAACTGAGTATTTAAAATTGCGTGAGATACAGTCAGACCCATTGGAAATGGCAAAAATTCAGGCAAATTCATGGCAAATACAGATCAAGCAACTTGAACATGAAAAATAATTAAAGCAGATTGAATACGAAATGAGGGAAAAAGAAGGAGAGACGGATCAGGGAAAAAGAAAATGAGAGCGAAGAAAGAAAAAAAGAAAGAATAGCCCAAGCAGAACAAAAAGAAAGAGAAAGGGATGTACAGATCAGGAAGAAAGAAAAAGAGAGCGATAGAGAGGAAAAAGAAAAAGAGAGAGAGGAAAGGGAAAAAGAGAGAGTTATAACTTCAGAAAATGTCCATGAAACATGACAGTCAGTTAAAATTGGCGGATGCAAAGAAAAACGTACGATCGGAGGAGAGTGATAAGGATAATGAGCGTCATAGTCGAAGGCTTGGTAGGGATCTGTTTAAATGTGTCCAAGCATTGCCAAGGTTTGATCGGAAGGAGGTAGAAGCCTTTTTCATTTTATTTAAGACGGTAGCTAAACAAATGAAATGGCACCGGACATGTTGTTAATACTGATTCAAACAAAGTTGGTAGGTAGAGCTGGTGAAGTGTTTGCATCACTATCAGAGGAGGTATCTGGGACGTTTGAGGAGGTGAAAAAAATCATCTTGGGTGCATATGAACGAGTGCCTGAAGCCTACAGACAAAGGTTTAGAAAATTAAGGAAAGAACCTGGTCAAACATACATGGAGTTTGAAAGGATCAAACAGAGTAATTTTGATAGGTGGATGAGGGCTTTGAAAATCATAGAATCATAGAATTTACAGTGCAGAAGAAGGCCATTCGGCCCATCGAGTCTGCACCGGCTCTTGGAAAGAGCACCCTACTCAAGGTCAACACCTCCACCCTATCCCCATAACCCAGTAACCCCACCCAACACTAAGGTCAATTTTGGACACTAAGGGCAATTTATCATGGCCAATCCACCTAACCTGCACATCTTTGGACTGTGGGAGGAAACCGGAGCACCCGGAGGAAACCCACGCACACACGGGGAGGATGTGCAGACTCCGCACAGACAGTGACCCAAGCCAGAATTGAACCTGAGACCCTGGAGCTGTAAAGCAATTGTGCTATCCACAATGCTACCGTGCTACCAAATAGACCAAACATATGAAGCTCTCAAAGAAATACTTTTGGAGGAGTTTAAAAATTCAATTCCTGATGTAGTGAGAACTCATTTGGAAGAGCAGAGGGCTAAAACTGTGAGGTTAGCAACAGAAATGTCAGATGATTATGAATTAGTTCATAAATCAAAGTTTGGTTTCCGACATTTTCAGCCTGTGAGGGATAGAAACTGGGGAAAGGAGAAATACTCAGGTGGTAAAGGGGATCTGATGGGTGATAAGGAGAGTGTACCTCATGTTATGGGCCAGGGTTTAGAGAATCCCAAAGTGTATCATGGAGTTCACCTGACCTACAACTTTTAATAGATTGTGGTATGGGGAACAAATGGCTCACTCTACAGGTATGGTACAGCAGAAAATGGACCAGTGGTTTTTAAAACAAAACAATGTTTATTCTATGAACTCAAGTTAACCTTTTTAAAACAAACGGTGAATATCTTAGCAACCAGTAAATCAAATACCCCCCCAAAAGAATACAACACTAAGTAATCTGTATGCTGTTCTTTTAATATCCAAAAGCTTAACAAACCTCTAAACAGGCACACATTAGGGTTTATATTCAATATTGAAATCATTTATAATTCTGAATTCACCAAATGATTAAGATAGTCTTTGGATGGCAGACTTCAGATGCATCTCCCTGAAAAACACAGACGCACACAAGCTCTTCTCAAACTGAAACTAATAAAGCAGAAGTAGAGGTCAGCTCCACCCACACTCTGACATCACTCCAGTAACATGAGCAGCTCCATTTCTTAAAGGTACATTTCTTAAACACCCATTTCTTAAAGGGCACTCTCACGTGACACCCCCCCCCCCAAGAAAAACAAATAAACCATCAACTTCAGGATGGTTGTCGTTTTTCACCTTTGCACTATCCTTTAAGAAATGCACACAGTAAATATACTTTTTTGTTTCAAAAAACAACACGCAAACGGGTATAATAATATAGTCCAGTTTTTCCATTCTTCCTCCAACTGAAATCATTCTCGATTGACAGTCTCTTTGAACAAGAAAGTTTCTGCATGATCCATCCATTTCTCTACGCCTCGGCATTTCTCTTTAAAGTCAGATACTTTTGTTCAATCTTATCCCAGAATCCCTTGCAATTCTCCAACACAGGAGCACTGATCATAGTGATCACAGCTTTCAGGCAGTCAAATGCCTGATGAAACTCCGCTGCCATTGAAATTTTCGACATTTCTTCAGCAAGTCCATCAGTGGAGCAATCACACTACAAAACTTTTGCACAAATGTTCGATCAAATCCGCTCATGCCAAGAAATCGCATGCTTTCCCTTCGTCTCGAGGGTATCGAAAACTCCTCAAGGAAAGTGAATTTGCGCTTTTCCAAATTCACTTTTGGCGAGGTTTATCACCAAACCCGCATTCTGAAGTTGATCGAATAACTCCATCAGATGTTTTACATGGTCTTCCAATGTCTGGCTGAAAATTACCTGATCGGCGATGTAATCATTTGGGTAATCCTGAAACGACTTTGTTAGTTAACTGTTGAAATGTAGCTGGTGCGTTTTCCATGCCAAATGGCTTAACTTTGAATTGGTATATACCATCTGGAGTCACAAAAGCTGAAATCTCCTTCGCCCTTTCGGATAAAGGTACCTGCCAGCAACCTTTAAGTAAATCCAATTTGGAAATAAAAGCTGATTGTCCCACTTTCTCAATGCAATCCTCCAAACGTGGGATAGGATAAGAGTCTGTTCTTGTAACTGCATTAACCTTTCTATAGTCCACACACATACGTTGGGTACCGTCTGGTTTTGGTACCATCACTATGGGTGAGCTCCATTGGCTGCAACCCACTTCAATTATGCCATTTTTAAGCATATTTTCAATCTCTTTGTTAACCTGTGCCAATTTTAAAGGGTTTCAGTCTGTATGGATGTTGTTTGATCGGAACAGCATTTCCCACATCTACATCATGTATAGCCATTTTAGTACTTCCCAATTTATCTCCACAAACCTGCCCATTTGATATCAACTCTTTCAGGTCAGTTCGTTTTTCCTCTGGAAGATAACTCAACAATTTATCACAATTTTTAAGAACATCCTCATTATCCAATTTAATTTGAGGTATGTCAAAATCACAGTCATCTGGATTTGGTTTGTCACTTTGAGTTAGAATCATTAAAACAACCTCCTTTGTCTCTCCTTCCCTTTCAAAGTACCTTTTAAGCATATTCACATGACACACTCGGTGAGTCTTCCTTCAATCTGGTGTTTTTACCACATAATTCACTTCACTTAATTTCCTTTCAATCTGATTGTGGTAGTATGCATTAGGGGTCATGTGGGACTGTGAAGCCATGATGTCATTGGCTGACAGATCCCGGGTCCTGGTTGGACGTTGACCTCTAGCTCCGCCCTGAAGGCGGAGTATAAGTACCTGGAGTCCTCCCCCGCAGGCAGTCTACTACCGAACTGCGGGGGAAACAGTCACGCTTAATAAAGCCTCATCGACTTCACTCTATTCGTCTCTCGGAGTCTTTGTGCGCTACAATTTATTAAGCGTGACTAAAAAGGACTATGGAGCTCAGGATCATCCCGGAATGCCTGAGGATCAGCCCCCACGCAGTGAATGCGGCAGCAGCTTTCAAGCACTGGCAGACTTGTTTTGAGGCCTACCTCAGAACGGCCACCGGCCGGGTCACAGAAGACCAAAAACTACAGGTCCTGCACTCGAGGTTAAGCACGGAGATTTTCTCTTTCATCGAAGACGCAGAGGATTTCCAGACGGCGTTCGCAGCACTAAAAAGTCTCTATGTCCGCCCAGTAAACCAGATCTACGCTCGCTATCAACTCGCAACGAGACGGCAAAGTCCCGGAGAATCGATAGATGAATTCTACGCCGCGCTACTAATTTTGGGACGAGCCTGCAGCTGCCCGTCGGTGAACGCAAATGAACACACGGACATGTTAATGCGCGATGCTTTTGTGGCAGGTATGAACTCCTCCCAAATCCGCCAAAGACTTCTAGAAAAAGAGTCGCTAGGACTCTCAGAGGCACGGGCCCTAGCAGCCTCCCTAGACGTGGCTGCGCGAAATACCCGCGCCTACGGCCCCGACCGCGCGGCAGCCCATTGGGCTCCGTACGTACCCGTCGCGACAAACCCCCCCCGGACACCCCACAGGCTTGCGCAGTCCAAACACCAAGTCGCACCGGGGGCGCCCGCTGCTATTTCTGCGGCCAGGCGAAACACCCCCGGCAGCGCTGCCCGGCCCGCGCAGCGATCTGCAAGAGCTACGGGAAAAAGGGCCATTTCGCGGTTGTGTGCCGGTGCCGCGAGGTCGCCGCTGTCCCGGGAGAACAGGGAGCCCTGCACGCCGCTTACGCTCCCCAACCCCCCACTGCGCCCCATGTACGACCCGCAGGCGCAGCCACTCTGGGTCCCAACCACCGCGGTCCCGGGAGAACAGGGAGCCCTGCACGCCGCTTACGCTCCCCAACCCCCCCCTGCGCCCCATGTACGACCCGCAGGCGCAGCCACTCTGGGTCCCAACCACCGCGGTCCCGGGAGAACAGGGAGCCCTGCACGCCGCTTACGCTCCCCAACCCCCCCGCGCCCCATGTATGACCCGCCGGCGCTACCACTTTGGGTCCCGACCACCGCTCTCCCCGGAGAAGAGGGAGTTCTGCGCGGCTCTAACGCCCCCCAAACCCCCCCCCCGCGCCCCACGTATGACCCGCCGGCACTACCAATTTGGGTCCCGACCACCGCTGTCCCCAGAGATGAGGGAGCCCCGCGCGTTCCTAACGCTCCCCAACCCCCCCAGCGCCCCATGTGCGACCCGCAGGCGCAGCCATTTTGGGTCCCGGCCACCACGAGGGGAGGAAGGGCGCCGCCATCTTGGACCACCCCAGACCTGTACGACGCATGGGGCGGCCATTTTGTCCACCCCCGCCGCCATCTTGTGACCCCCCCCAGCCATGTGCGATGCATGGGGGCAGCCATTTTGTTCAACCCCGACGCCATCTTGGACGGCAACAACGGACCCCAGTGTCGACGGCTCCACGGGGTTTGAAGAAGACGCTCAACTACTACAACCACGTCTCGCTTCAATAACGCTGGACCAAGCTTGGCCCCGGACACTCCAGACGACGACGACAACGGTGCTGATAAACGGGCACGAGACACCATGCCTAGTCGACTCCGGGAGCACGGAGAGCTTTATCCACCCCGACACGGTAAGACGCTGTTCTTTGACCACCCATCCCAGCGCACAAAAGATTTCCCTAGCTGCAGGATCCCACTCCGTACAGATCAAAGGCTTCTGCATAGTTACCCTAACGGTGCAGGGGAGGGAGTTCAAAAACTACAGGCTCTACGTCCTTCCCCAACTCTGCGCCCCCTCATTACTGGGATTAGACTTCCAGTGCAATCTACAGAGTCTTACCTTCAAATTCGGCGGCCCAATACCCCCACTCACTATCTGCGGCCTCGCAACCCTCAAGGTGCAACCCCCGTCCTTGTTTGCAAACCTCACCCTGGATTGCAAACCCGTCGCCACTAGGAGCAGACGGTACAGCGCCCAGGACCGGACCTTCATTCGGTCCGAAGTCCGGCGGCTACTAAAGGAAGGCATAATCCAGGCCAGCAATAGTCCCTGGAGAGCACAGGTGGTAGTAGTAAAGACAGGGGAGAAGCAAAGGATGGTCATAGACTATAGCCAGACCATCAACAGGTACACACAACTAGACGCTTACCCTCTCCCCCGCATATCCGACATGGTCAATCGGATTGCCCAATATAAAGTCTTCTCCACCGTGGACCTCAAGTCCGCCTACCATCAGCTCCCCATCCGCCCAAATGACCGCAAGTACACAGCCTTCGAGGCAGACGGGCGATTATACCATTTCCTAAGGGTCCCATTTGGCGTCACAAACGGGGTCTCGGTCTTCCAATGAGAGATGGACCGAATGGTTGATCAACACGGGTTGCGGGCCACGTTCCCGTATCTCGACAATGTAACCATCTGCGGCCACGATCAGCAGGACCACGACGCCAACCTCTGAAAATTCCTCCAGACCGCTAAAGCCTTGAACCTCACGTACAACGAGGACAAGTGCGTTTTTAGCACCAACCGGCTAGCCATCCTGGGCTACGTAGTGCGCAATGGGATAATAGGCCCCGACCCCGAACGTATGCGCGCCCTCATGGAATTTCCCCTCCACTGCTCAAAAGCCCTGAAACGCTGCCTGGGTTTTTTTTCATACTACGCCCAGTGGGTCCCCCAGTACGCAGACAAGGCCCGCCCCCTAATACAGACCACGACCTTCCCTCTGTCGACAGAGGCTTGCCAGGCCTTCAGCCGCATCAAAGCGGATATCGCAAAGGCCACGATGCGCGCCATCGACGAGTCCCTCCCCTTCCAGGTCGAGAGCGACGCCTCCGACGTAGCTCTAGCGGCCACCCTTAACCAAGCGGGCAGACCCGTGGCCTTTTTCTCCCGAACCCTCCACGCTTCAGAAATCCGCCACTCCTCAGTGGAAAAGGAAGCCCAAGCCATAGTGGAAGCTGTGCGACATTGGAGGCATTACCTGGCCGGCAGGAGATTCACTCTCCTCACGGACCAACGGTCAATCGCCTTCATGTTCGATAATGCACAGAGGGGCAAAATCAAAAACGACAAGATCTTAAGGTGGAGGGAGGATCGAGCTCTCCACCTTCACCTACGAGATCTTGTATCGTCCCGGAAAGCTGAACGAGCCGTCCGATGCCCTATCCCGCGGCACGTGTGCCAACGCACAAATTAACCGCCTCCAAACCCTCCATGAGGACCTCTGCCACCCGGGGGTCACTCGGTTTTACCACTTTATCAAGTCCCGCAACCTCCCATACTCCTTAGAGGAGGTCCGTACAGTCACCAGGAACTGCCAAATCTGCACAGAGTGCAAACCGCATTTTTTCAGGCCGGATGGTGCGCACCTGATTAAGGCTTCCCGTCCCTTTGAACGCCTTAGTCTGGATTTCAAAGGACCCCTCCCCTCCACCGACCGCAACATATACTTTCTTAATGTGGTGGACGAGTACTCCCGCTTCCCATTCGCCATCCCCTGTTCTGACATGACCGCGGCCACAGTCATTAAAGCCCTGAACACCATATTCACACTGTTCGGTTGCCCCGCATACGTCCACAGCGACAGGGGGTCCTCCTTCATGAGTGACGAGCTGCGCCAGTTCCTGCTCAGCAACGGGATAGCCTCGAGCAGGACGACCAGCTACAACCCCCGGGGGAACGGGCAAGTAGAGAGGGAGAACGGCACGGTCTGGAAGACCGTCCTACTGGCCCTACGGTCCAGGGACCTCCCAGTCTCACGGTGGCAGGAGGTCCTTCCGGACGCCCTCCACTCCATCCGGTCACTACTGTGTACTAGCACTAACCAAACGCCTCATGAGCGCCTCCTTGTCTTCCCCAGGAAGTCCTCTTCTGGAACGTCGCTGCCGACCTGGCTGGCGGCCCCAGGACCCATCTTGCTCCGAAAGCACGTGCGGGCGCACAAGTCGGACCCGTTGGTCGAAAGGGTTCACCTCCTTCACGCGAACCCGCAGTACGCTTACGTGGAGTACCCCGACGGCCGACAGGACACGGTCTCTCTGCGAGATCTGGTGCCCGCCGGCAACACACACACCCCCCCGACACCAATCACCCAACCCCCACCCCCCTTCCTGCCACCGCCGCACCCCGCGACCGCCCCCTTCCCAGGAGGATCAGTCCTCCTCCCAGGCCCGACCAGGAATGAAGCCCAAGCTGAAACCGTAAGGCTCCCGGAGAAGACAACACCGAAACAAGCACCACCACCACCACCGGGGACGAGGCGATCGACACAGACGACCAGACCGCCCGACCGACTCGTGGCGTCGATCTAACAGTACAATGTGGACTTTGTGGACTTTTAACGAGAACATTTTGTCTTTTCCTGACGATTACTGTAAATAGTTGGAAACAAAAAAAAAACCTTGTACATACTGTTATAACATGTGAAAGTTTTCCCCCCAGGACCAGCCCTACCACCATGCGAAGCATCACCCCGCCGGGTTCATTTTTAACAAGGGGTGAATGTGGTAGTATGCATTAGGGGTCATGTGGGACTGTGAAGCCATGATGTCATTGGCTGACAGATCCCGGGTCCTGGTTGGACGTTGACCTCTAGCTCCGCCCTGAAGGCGGAGTATAAGTACCTGGAGTCCTCCCCCGCAGGCAGTCTACTACCGAACTGCGGGGGAAACAGTCACGCTTAATAAAGCCTCATCGACTTCACTCTATTCGTCTCTCGGAGTCTTTGTGCACTACACTGATAAGGTCCACAAAACCTTGCTTTTAAAGGTTCACCTACCACTGGTAACAACGCTAAAACTTTATCTCCACTGGCAAAACTACAAACTTTTATATTTCTTGTCCGTGACCCGTTTCATCACCTTTTGTGCAACTTTCAAATGTTGTCTAGCCAATTCACCTGCTCTATTTAATCGTTCCCTAAAATTTGACACTTAATCCAATAATGTAATTTCAGATTTCTCACCCCCAATTTTTCCTTAATCAATTTAAGTGATCCTCTTACCTCATGACCAAAAATTAGTTCAAAAGGACTAAATTTGGTTGACTCATTAGGTGCATCCCTAATTGCAAACAGTACGAATGGAATTCCTTTATCCCAATCCTCTGGATAATCGGGACAATAAGCCCTCAACATTGTCTTTAATGTCTGATGTCACCTTTCTAACACTCCCTGTGATTCTGGATGGTACGCAGTTGATTTAAATTGTGTTATTCCTAAGATATCCAGAACCTCTTTGAATAACCTTGAGGTAAAATTTGATCCTTGATCCGATTGTATTTCTTATTTTTTTTGTCCATCATTCTTTTTAATGAATGCCTGAAAATCAGGTGTCTGGGCTAGGGGGGAGTGGGTTAAAAATGTTCTCCAGCAACGTTCTGCTCACATCTACTTGGAATCATTCCGCCTCTTTTTATCCTTGTCGTTCATCAGTTTCCGGAATACCGCGATGAAATCCGTGAACAAATTCACACAGTGCCAGATATAGTCTTTGTCCCCATTCTCGGCCTTCTCGATGATGAGCTGTGTGTCGAAGAGGATGAATCCGCAGAAAACCAGGAGGCCGATGTAGAGCTGGGCCTTCATCAGCAACACTGAGCCGAACATGAGGTTGACCAGAGGCAGTAAACACAACACAGTCAGCAGGGACATCAGAATACCTCCGAGGAAGAGGTAACTGCGACGTTTTGCGTACAAGGCGCTCAGAGTGAAACAGCAGAAGATGAGAGCGGAGGTTAGGAAGGCTGTGGGGATGATGCTGGGGTTAATTAAAATGACGAGGTCCATTAGCGGTCCCAGGCCGGTACCTGTGAAAAAGGCGAATGCAGAGAGGATCAGCAGCCGTTTCTTCTCCGTCGCCGGGTTGTGCAGATTCAGCGACAGCCAGAGGATCAGGCCCAGGGACAGGAGTGTGGACACCAGCCCTCCCTGAAAGATCCGGGTCACAACGTGAACCGGAGCCAGCCAGGAACATGCACATGGCCAAGCTGGAGTACACCTTCTTTAGGTGCTGCTGTGTGGAGCAGGAGATCTGGGAGAATTTGAACAACCCATCCAGGTTGAGGTTCCTGTCGAAGGTATTCATCGTGTCCCGGATTTCACTTTTCCAATCGCTCCAGCGATTGGAGGGGGGGAGGGGCCCTGCCCTGCCCCCGACAATGTCCAGGGTGCTGATCCCACTGATCCTGATGCGGGACAAGGACTCATTACAGTGTGGGTCGTACAGGCCGATCTCGCTCCTCAACGTTGACGCGAAGGTGCTGGCTACCAGAATTCAGGACTGTGTCCCGGGGGGTGATTCACGAGGACCAGACGGGATTTGTGAAGGGTAGGCAGTTGAACACCAATGTGCGGAGGCTCCTCAATGTAATTATGATGCCTTCAGTGGAGTAGGAAACTGAGGTAGTGGCGGCTATGGACACGGAGAAGGCCTTCGATAGGGTGGAGTGGGAGTATCTTTGGGAAGTGTTGAGGAGGTTTGGGTTCCGGGAGGGGTTCATCAGTTGTGTTAGGCTACTTTATGAAGCCCCGGTGGCGAGTGTGGCCACGAACCGGCGGAGGTCGGAATACTTTCGGCTGTACTGGGGGACGAGGCAGGGGTGTCCCCTATCCCCCTTGTTCGCATTGGCAATTGAGCCTTTGGCCATGGCACTGAGGGAGTCCAGGAACTGGAGGAGACTGGTTCGGAGGGGAGAGGAACACCGGGTGTCACTGTATGCCGATGACCTGTTATTGTATGTGGCGGACCCAGTGGAGGGGATGCCGGAGGTTATGCGGATCCTTGGAGTTCGGGGACTTTTTCGGATATAAGCTTAACGTAGGGAAGAGTGAGCTCTTTGTGATACACCCAGGGGACCATGGAAGGGAGATAGACGAGCTTCCGCTAAAGAGGGCGGAAAGGAGCTTTCGGTACCTGGGGATCCATGTGGCTAGGAGTTAGGGGGCCCTGCACAAGCTCAATTTGACGCGGCTGGTGGAGCAGATGGAGGAGGAGTTTAAAAGGTGGGATATGTTGCCACTGTCGTTGGCGGGTAGAGTGCAGTCGGTGAAAATGACGGTCCTTCCGAGGTTCCTTTTTGTGTTCCAGTGCCTTCCCATCCTGATCCCTAAGGCCTTTTTTAAACGGGTCAGCAGGAGCATCATGGGATTCGTGTGGGCGAATAAGACCCCGAGGGTAAAAAGGGTGTTTCCGGAGCGTAGCAGGGACAGAGGAGGGCTAGCGTTGCCCAATCTATGTGGGTACTACTGGGCTGCCAATGTGGCGATGATCTGTAAGTGGGTAATGGAGGGGAAGGGGGCGGCCTGTGTGAGCACGAGTCTGAGAGCGCTGGTGACAGCACAGCTGCCGCTCCCGAAGACAAGGTACACCACAAGTGGTGGTGGTTGTCACAAATTGGTGACCACACTCCAATCCCATGTGCTGCCTCCATTGCCCCCACACCCTCAGGGCTGCCACCACCACAGGGCTTGTAGAGTACCGAGCCGGCGTGACAGCTGAGGTGCCGTTAGTAGAGCCTCCAAACTCGCACCCTTGCAGGCTGCCGCTTCCCCTCGCTCCCAAACCGAACCCTCCCCCACTACCCACTTCCTGACCATCGATATGTTGGCCGCCCAGTAATCGTTAATAAAGCTCGGGAGGGCCAAGCCCCCCTCTCCGCGACCCTGTTCCACGAGTGCCTTCTTTACTCTCGGGGTTTTACCCTCCCACACAAAACCCAATATCGCCACGTTCATTTTCCTGAAAACTGCCTTTGGGACAAAAAATGGAAGACATTGAAAAAAGAACAGTCTCGGAAGGACCGTCATCTTCACCATCTGGACCCTCCCCGCCAGCATCAGCGGGAGCATGTCCCATCTGCGGACGTCCCTTTTCATTTCAACCGCTTTGCCCAGATTTAACTTATGAAGTGGCCCCAAATCCTTAGCCACTTGAATCCCCAGATATCTAAAACTCCTCTCAGCCCCTTTAAACGGTAACTCACTCAGTCTCCTTTTCTGCCCCCGTGCCCGGATCACGAACATCTCGCTCTTTCCCATATTTAACTTGTAACCTGAAAATCGCCCAAATTCTCCTAGTATCTTCATGATTTCAGCCATCCCCCCTACCGGGCCTGTGACATAGAGCAGCAAGTTGTGCGTATAGAGAGAAACCCTGTGCTCCACCACCAGGCATTCGATGATCTGAGGGCCATTGCTAAGGGCAAACAATAATGGGGAGAGCGGGCATCCCTGCCTTGTCCCCCTCCAGAGACTAATGTATTCTGACCGGACTCAGTTGGTTCTTACATTTGCCACCGGAGCCTGATATGTAACAATCCACAAATCCCTTCCCGAACCCAAATCTGCCTAGAATATCCCATAAGTACTTCCACTCCACCCGGTCGAAAGCCTTCTCCGCGTCCATGGCTACTGCCACCTCAACATCGCGCACCTCCGCTGGTATCATTATAACATTAAGAAGCCATTTAATATTGGACATCAGATGCCCGCCCTTCACAAATCCCGTCTGATCCTCCCTGATTACCTCCGGGACACAATCCTCTATTTGGGTGGCCAAGATCTTTGCCAGCAATTTAGTACCTACATTCAAAAGGGAAATTGGCCTGTACGATCCACAGCTCTCCCGGTCCTTGTCTCGCTTCAGGATGAGAGCGATTGATGCCCGTGATAGCATTGGGGGAAGCACTCCCAGCTTCTTGGACTTGTTAAAAGCCGTGACCAGAAGTGGCCCCGGTAGCCCAGAAAGCCTTTTATAAAATTCCACTGGGAATCCATCAGGTCCCGGGGCATTACCCTGTTGCATCACCCCCAATCCTTCTATCATCTTCCCGAGCCCAATTGGGCCCCCCAGGACTTCCACCAGCTCCTCATGTACCTTCGGGAACTCTAGCCTCTCCAGGAATTGATTCATACCCTCCTCCCCGACTGGGGGTTCCGACTCTTTTGGACGACTACAGAATTCACGGAACACGTCGTTAACCGTGACTACCTTCCCCCTCTTATCCTTTATTTTCCTTATTTCTCTCACCGCCTCCTGCTTCCTCAGCTGATGTGCCAGCATCCTGCTAGCTTTCTCCCCATATTCATATATTGCCCCTTTTACTCTCAGCTGACTCGTCCACTGCTCGCATCCCAGCCTTGGCGATGTCTGCTCTGATGCGGGCGAAAGCGTGTTGTGCCTCGGCCGCGAGGGGGTATAGGGTGGACTGAATGAGTGGGCAGGTGTTGTCCGCATAGTTTGGGACCCACTGGGCGTAATAGGTAAAGAACCCCAGGCAGCGTTTGTGGACCTTGGGGCAGTGGGGGAGGGGAAGCTCCATGAGGGGGCGCATGCGCTCGGGGTCGGGCCCGAGACATCCGTTTTGGACTACATATCCGAGAATGGCTAACCGGGTCATGCTAAATTATAGGTCAGGTTGAGAAGAGTGGCAGTGCGGAGGAATTTATCGAGGTTGGCATCGTGGTCCTGCTGGTCATGGCCACAGATGGTGACATTATCTAAGTACGGAAAGGTGGCCCGCAAACCTTACTGGTCGACCATTCGGTCCATCTCCCTTTGGAAGACCGAGACCCCATTTGTGACGCCGAAAGGGACCCTAAGAAAGTGGTAGAGGCGACTGTCCGCCTCGAAGGCCATGTATAAACATAAACATAGAACAGTACAGCACAGAACAGGCCCTGGCCGGTCCGACTTCCGGATGGGCAGCTGGTGGTAGGTGGATTTCAGGTCAATTGCTGAGAAGACCCGGTACGGCGCAATCTGATTGACCATATCAGATATGCGTGGGAGGGGGTACGCGTCGAGCTGCGTGTCCCGATTGATGGTCTGGCTGTAGTCCTGTGTTTCTCCCCAGTTTTAACCACTACCACTTGGGCTCTCCAGGGGCTGTTGCTGGCCTCGATAATACCCTCCTTAAGCAGCCGCTGGACTTCGGACCTGATGAAGGTCTTGTCCTGGGTGCTGTACCGTCTGCTCCTGGTGGCAACGGGCTTGCAATCCGCAATTAGATTGGCAAAAAGGGAGGGGGGATCGACCTTGAGGGTCGCGAGGCAGCAAACGGTAGGAGGGGGTAAGGGCCCGCCGAATTTGAGGGTGAGGCTCTGGAGATTGCACTGGAAGTCCAGGCCCAAGTCCAGTGCAGCGCAGAGATTAGTAAGGACATAGAGGCGGAAGTTACTAAATTCTACGCCCTGGACAGTGAGGGTGACTGTACAGAAACATTGGATTGGGATGGAGTGGGATCCGGAGGCTAGGGCGATCCTTTGATTGGCAAGATGGATCACGAGGGAGCAGCGCCTTACCGTATCTGGGTGTACGAAGCTTTTGGTGCTCCCGGAGTCCAGCAGGCACGAGGTCGAGTGGCCGTTGATTTTCACCGTCGTCGACACGGTGGCCAGGTTGCGCGCGCGAGATTGGTCCAGCGTCATCGAAGCGAGCTGCGGGTAGCCGTCGGATGCTTCGGGTGGCTTGCGTGCGCGGTTCCGATCTCGGGATGTCCGGAGACCCTGTGGGGGACAAGATGGCGGCGCCCATGGTGTGCACATTGCGGGTCGGGACAAGATGGCAGCGCCCATGGGGCGCACGTGGCCAAAGGGGGACAAGAAGGCGGCGCCCCGGGAGAAGATGGTGGCTCCCATTGTGTGTCTGGCATGGGGGAGGGGGCTATAGCAGGCGCGATTGCAGCGACTGCGCGGGCCTGGCACACAGCCGCGAAGTGGCCCTTTTTACTGCAGGATTTACAAACGGCTGTGCGGGCCGGGCAGTTTTGGCGGGGGTGCAGAAGTAGCAGCGGGGACCCCTGGGGTGCGCGGATTGCGTGCGGCGCAGGCGTATTGGGAAGGCAGGGCCCCGGCTGAGGAGGTCGTCGGCGGGGTCCAGAAGGGGTAGAAGGGTGGGCAACGCGGCGGGAGTGGTAAGATTGCACATTACGGGATGTGACCATCATGGAGAGCGCCAAGGTTTTCGTCTCCGCCAGTTTGAGCGTGGCCCCTTCCAGTAATCGTTCTCAGATGCAGTCCGACGCAATCCCCGTCACAAAAGCATCGCACATGAGGTTCACGTGTTCGGCGGCCTGAGAGTCACAGTCCCGGACGAGTGGAATTAGGGCCCGCCAGAAGTCTTCGATGGAATCACCAGGTAGTTGCGAGCGGGTGGCGAGTACATGCCTGGCAAAGAGCGTGTTCGCCTTCTGCGTGTAGTGTTCCATTGCTTTCGTGTAATCCGTGGCATCTTGGATGAACGGGAACACACTGGAGCTCAGTCTGGAGTACAGGATGGGGTTTGGCGTGGGGTCTGCAGCGTTTATGTAGGCCTCAAAACATGCTAGCCAGTGAGTAAAGACTTTTCTGGCTTTGGGTGAGTGCAGAATCCAGCTGCAGGCGAGCGGGCTTAATTCTGATGTCCATTCTGTGGAAAATCTGACTGTAATAAGTTGATGCACGGTCAATTGCACAAAGACTTAAGTTGGGTACAACTGTGGCTTTTTTACAGTCAGATGCGTGGCCTCCTGCTGCAGCTGGCGAAATGGCAGGGCACTGGAGGTCATGCATATTTATACAGTTCTTAGTGGGCGGACCCAGCCGGCATAGGCTACTGGCGAACCTATAGTGCAGGTCCTACCTTACATCCCCTAATACAGTGGTTCACCACAGGGACTTAGCTACCTTAATGCTTTCAAAGACACCCAATAACTCCTCCTTTTGATCTCAATGTGACCCAGACTATCTACACATCCTTCCCAGACTCCTCATCCACCAGTCCTTCTCTTTGGTGAATGCTGATGCAATCATTTAGTACCTTGCCCCTTTTCTCTGGCTCCATGACAAACTGCCCCCAAGTATCCTGGAAGTCTTCCTCCGACCCTCGGATTGCATACTTAATCTTCTCCAAGTGGAGAAATTCTGAGAGATCAGCTCGCCAGTCTGCAGCTGTGGGTGGTGCTGTTGATCGCCAGCCAAGCAGGATTCTCCGGCATGCGATTAGGGAACCGAAAGCAAGGGCGTTAGCCACCTTCCCTCTGTGTAGTTCTGGTTGTTCCGATACTCTGAAGATTGCCACAATTGGGTATGGCTTCACCCTGTTGCTATCTTTTAATGGCTATAAATATGGCGGTTAATAAGGTTGCTTTTCTTAATCTGAATTATGAATATGTCCCAGCGGAGTCGCCAGTAAATGTTGCTCGTTGTGTCTTTACTTAATTTGCTCTGTTTTATAACCTTTGCTCTGAGTCGCCAGGTATCTTTATGATACCACCACGAGGTTCAAGTTCAAGTGCTGATCAATAACTCAATTCACCAGTTAATAAGTTTCAAATTAAAACACATTTATTATACACAGTCAATCACTCCTCATGTATAAAACTCTACTTACTAGACTATCTCTAACACTAAAAGGCCGTACTTAGCTTTGGAACTGGCCCACCAGGTCAGGGGAACAAATGGCCTTCCGTTCGATTCTGAGTCTGCAGGCTTCAAAGCTGGTATAGACTGGTAGCTAGGAGCGCCTATCTCGTAGCGTGCGTTGACTGGAGACTTACTTGGTTGGTGCAGCTACTAGGCAGGTCACGGTCAAGAGTTGTTTCGAGCTGCTGAGAGACCCTGCCAAGAAGGACGAATTGAACTTGGGGACTCTATTTTATAGTCCCCAGCGGCTTTGCGCCCTTTTGGGAAGACCCCGTACCTGGTTCCAAGTGATTGGACTAAGTTCTGATCACTTGGATCGATTTCTCCAATACTGGAGCTGTTCCCTAATTGCTGGGCGGTTCCTAAGTGTCCGTTGGCCTTCCTTTGTCTTGGCTCCTGCTGGCGCCGAGGAGTCTGGCTTGGCCTTGTTTATCTTAACTGTTTCCAATTGTTCCTGGGGATTGCTCATCAATATGTAGATGGTTGTTAGTTTCAGTGCTGTCTGGGTTCCTGCAAGTTCTGATATACATAATATATATATATCCTGCTTGTTTTTCCTGCGTTTGACTGAATGTCCCTGCATTCTTAGCGGATCTCCATTTTAAAGTCGGGAAGTGACCAACCCAGGTGGCTACAACCCTCAACCCCACTACCTTGGACATTGCCTCGGACATGGCTGTCCAGAACCCAGAAAGCTTGGGACAAGCCCAGAACATGAGGGTGTGGTTGGCCGGGCCTTTCTGGCACTGTTCACATTTATCCTCCACCTCCGGGAAGAACCTGCTCATTCGTGTTCTGGTCAGGTGTGCTCTGTACACCACTTTGAGCTGCATTAGGCTGAGCCTTGCGCAGGAGGAAGTGGAGTTAGCCCTTCAGTGCTTTGCTCCAGAGTCCCCACCCTACCTCTGTCCCCAGTTTCTCCTCTCATTTTTGTCTGGTCTCGTCCAGTGGTGTTCGAGCTCTGTCCAGTAACGGTCCGTATATTTTTCCACATAGCCCCCCCACCCCCCTCCTAGCTGCCTGTGCCTTTTCCATCCTCTAGCAGTGTGGTTTCTGGGGCCCCGGGGTACCCTACTGTCTCTTTGTGGAGGACGTGTTTTATTTGGAGGTGTCTCATTTCCTTTCCTTTTGCTAGTTTCCACTTTCTCGTCAGTTCATCCAGTGTCGCCAGTCTGTGTCCTTTGTGGGTAGCACGGTGGCGCAGTGGGTTAGCCTTGCAGCCTCATGGCGCCGAGGTCCCAGGTTCGATCCCGGCTCTGGGTCACTGTCCATGTGGAGTTTGCACATTCTCCCCGTGTTTGCGTCGGTTTCGCCCCAAAAAATGTGCAGGCTAGGTGGATTGGCCACACTAAATTGCCCCTTAATTGGAGAAAAAATAAATTGGGTACACTAAATTTATTTTTTTAAATAGTCTAATCCCTTTGTAAAAGTCCCCGACCTGCCTCCATCTTTTGAAGGTGGTATCTAGCATGGCTGGGGGGAATCTGTGATTGCCGCAGATGGAGGCAATGGGGGACATTTTAATTAGCCCGAAGTGTTGTCTCAGCTGGGTCTACGTTCTCAGCGTGGCCGCTACCACTGGGCTCGTTGTGTATCTTGTTGAGGAGGATGGGAGTGCTGCTGTAGCCAAGGCCCAGAGGATCGTTCCTTTACAGGGTGCCTCCTCCATTTGTATCCAAGCTGTGCCGGGTTCCTGTACCCATCCCCTCGCTCTTTGCTGCCCAGTGGTAGTATTGTAGGTTTGGTTTTCCTTCTTTACAGTGTCTTTTTGGGAATTCTCAGGTTCTTACCTCCCCCACACAAACGTTTTGGAAGAAGGCCTTGGGGATGAAGATTGGTATGGATCTAAACAGGAAGAGGAACCTTGGCAGTACGTTCATCTTGATCGTCTGCACTCTCCCCTCCAGGAAAAGTGGGAGTGAGCGCCATCTTTGTAGGTCCTTTTTTACTTCCTCCGCCAGGCTGGTCAGGTTCCACTTGTGGATCTGTGTCCAGTCTCTGGCTATTTGGATCCCCAGGTAACGGAATCTGTTCTGGGCCGTTTTAAATGGGTGCCCCTCCAGCTCTGTCCCTCCCCCGTTTGGGTTCACTGGGAATGCCCAGTGTTTAACCTTTTGTCCAGGTTAAGTTTATAGCCCGAGAAGGTTCCAAACTATTTCAGTATTTGCAGTATTGCCTTCAGTCCCTCCTGTGGCTTTGAGACATCGAGGAGCAGGTCATCTGCATAGAGTGAAACTCTGTGCTCTCTGTCTCCTCTCCGGATTACCTTCCTGTTTTTCATGTCCCGCAGGGTTATCGCCAGGGGTTCGATCGCTAGCGCAAACAAGAGTGGGGACAAGGCAGCCCTGCCTTGTTCCTTTCTGTAGCTGGAAGTATTCAGAGCTGGTGGTGTTAGTTCAGACTCGCGCTTTGGGAGCGTTGTACAGGAGCCTCACGCAGGCGGTGAACCCCCTCCGAGCCCAAACCGTTCCAGTACCTCGAGGAGGTAGTTCCATTCGACTCTGTCGAAGGCCTTTTCTGCCTCCAGGGATACGATCACCTCTGGTGTTCTCTCACGGAGGTTGATCATTATTACGTTCAGCAGCCTGATGTTCCTCTGCTATCCTTTACCTGCGCTATTTCCCTCGTGGCTGCCTGCTTTCTCAACTGGTGAACCAATAGGCGGCCAGCCTTGTCTCCGTGTTTGTAGAAGGTCCCCCGTGTCTGGCGGAGTTGGTACACTGCTTTCCTGGTGGATAGCAGGTTAAAGTCCATTTGCAGCTTTTTCCTCTCCGCTAGTGGGGCCTCTCGGTGTATTTTCCAGAATTCCGTCCACCAGTTGTTGCCTGGCCACCCACTCTTCCCGATCTCTGCTAGCCTTGTAGGCTATGATCTCTCCTCTGATCACAAGTGCCTCCCAAAATGTGGAGGGTGAGACATCCCCGTTTGGTTGTTACTAACGTAATCGCCTGTGGCCGGCGATATTTTTTGGCAGAAAGCCTTTTCGGCCAGGAGGTCCGTGTCCAGCCTCCATGTGGGGCGCTGGGCACGGCCTGTCTCCAACCGCACATCCATGTAGTGTGGAGCGTGGTCGGTGATGACAATCGTGGAGTATTCTGCTCCCGTGATGCCTGGAAGCACCGATTTCCCCACTGCAAAGAAGTCGATACGTGTGTACACCTTGTGTAGAACACTCGAGTATTGATAGTGACTTCCGGTTGCGGCTATGCGGAGCTAAGTCGCACATTCGGCAGCTCCCCCCGCAAAAAATGGACTTTTGGGCTCTTTTCAGGGGCCCCAATGGCACTTTTTCGACGTTTCCCGCGGTGGGAAGGAGAACAATAGTTCCCCGACAGAATATGGCTTTTATCAGGAGCGGGGCGAGTAAAAAAAGTGGTGGTGGACCCGAAGAAGGTGCGAGGGAAGAAGAACAAAATGGCGGCGGGCGGAGACCAGGCAGCATGGATGCAGGAGCAACAGGAGGTTATCCAGCGCTGCTTCAGGGAGATTAAAGTGGACCTGCTTGAGCCGATGAAGGCTTTTATAGATAAGCTGCTGGAGACCCAGACGGCCCAGGGGGTGGCGATCCGCGAGGCCCGGCAAAAGATCTCTGACAACGAGGACGAGATCTTAGGCCTGGCACGAGGCGCTCCACAAGAAATGGCAGGAACGGTTCGAGGAGATGGAGAATCGGTCGAGGCGGAAGAATTTGCGGACTCTGGGCCTCCTGGAGGGGCCGGACGTGGGGGCCTATGTGGTCACCATGTTGAACTCGCTGATGGGAGCGGGGTCCTTCCAGAGGCCCCTGGAGCAGGAAGGGGCCCATAGAGTGCTGGCGAGGAGGCCCAAGGCTAACGAGCCGCCGCGGGCGGTGCTGGTGCGGTTTCATCGGTTCGCTTATCGGGAGTGTGTGCTCAGGTGGGCCAAGAAGGAGAGGAGCAGCAGGTGGGAGAATGCGGAGGTTCGAATATACCAGGACTGGAGTGCGGAGGTCGCGAAGAGGAGGGCCGGATACAATCGAGCGAAGGCGGTGATGCACAGGAAGCGGGTGAAGTTTGGCATGTTGCAGCCGGCGCGACTGTGGGTCCACCTACAAGGACCGGCACCATTAGTTTGAGTCTCCGGAGGAGGCGTGGGCCTTTGTTCAGGCCGAGAAGCTGGACACAGACTGAGGGTCGGGATGGGCGTTTGGGGCTTGCGGTTGATATGTTACTTTTTGAGGGGGGGTCCTTTGTTTTTCTTTTGCTTTTTCCTTTCCGGTTCAGTGAGGGTGGTTAGGGTTGGTCAGGGGGGCTCTTGGAGGGGGGGAAGCAAATGGAACAGGGGTGGATGGCCGGCAGTGAGATGGAGCCCCGTGGGGGAGGGGGAGGCACCTGAAGGGGCTGAAGGTGGATGTGGTTATGCTCCAGGAGACACACCTGAAGGTGGCAGACCAGGTAAGATTAAGGAAAGGGTGGGTAGGTCAGGTGTTTCATTCGGGGCTGGATGCCAAAAACCGCGGGGTGGCGATCTTGGTGGGAAAGAAGGTGTCATTCGAGGCGTCGAGCATTGTGGCAGACAATGGCGGTAGGTACTTAATGGTAAGTGGTAAGCTGCAGGGAGAGAGGGTGGCACTGGTCAATGTGTATGCCCCGAACTGGGACGATGCGGGTTTTATGCGGCGCATGTTGGGTCGGATCCCAGACTTGGAAGTGATAATGGAAGTGATAAGCCTGATAATGGGGGGCGACTTTAACACGGTGTTGGATCCGGCACTGGATCACTCCAGGTCTAGGACGGGTAGGAAGCCGGCGGCGGCAAAAGTGCTGAGGGGGTTAACGGACCAGATGGGAAGGATGGACCCTTGGAGATTTGCAAGGCCGGGGGCTAGGGAATTTTCATTCTTCTCGCATCTCCATAAGGCTTATTCCCGGATCGACTTTTTTATTTTGAACAGGGCGCTGATAGCGAGAGTAAAGGATATTGAGTACTCAGCGATAGTCATTTCGGATCACGCCCCACACTGGGTGGACTTAGAGCTGGGGGAGGAGAGGGACCAGCGCCCGTTGTGGCGCTTGGAGGTGGGGCTGTTGGAAGACGAGGAGGTGAGTGAGCGGGTCCGAGGAAGCATAGAGAGGTACCTGGAGGTCAACGATAACGGGGAGGTCTGAGTGGGGATGGTATGGGAGGCGCTGAAGGCGGTGGTTAGGGGAGAGCTGATCTCCATTAGGGCCCATAAGGAGAGGAGGGAGCAGAGGGAGAGGCTGGTGGGGGAGATGGTGAGGATAGACAGGAGGTATGCGGAGGTGCCGAGGAAGGACTGTTGAGGAAGAGGCGCAGCCTCCAGGCCGAATTCGACCTGGTGACCACCAGGAAGGCAGAGGTGCAGTGGAGGAAGGCCCAGGGGGCGATTTACGAGTATGGGGAAAAGGCAAGCCGGATGCTGCACATCAGCTTCGGAAGCGGGACGCAGCTAGGGAGATCGGGGAAGTTAAGGACAGGGGTAGGAGTGTGGTGCAGAGTGGGGTTGGCATCAATGGGGTCTTCAGGGAGGAATTGTATTGGTCCGAGCCCCACTGGAGGAGGGAGGGATGGGCCGCTTTCTGGACCAACTGAGTTTTCCGAAGATGGAGGAGGGACTGGTGGCGAGATTGGGTACCCCGATTGGGCTGGAGGAGCTGACCAAAGGGATAGGGAGCATGCAGGCGGGGAAGGCACTGGGGCCGGAAGGTTTCCCGGTCAAATTCTATAAAAAAACATATGGACCTGCTGGGCCCGTTGCTAGTTAGGACCTTCAATGAGGCAACGGCCGGGGGGCCTTGCCCCCGACGATGTCCCGGGCACTGATCTCCTTGATCCTGAAGCGGGACAAGGATTACCTGCAGTGTGGGTCTTACAGGCCGATTTCGCTGCTAAACGTAGATGCCAAGGTGCTGGCAAAGGTCTTAGCCACGGGGATTGAGGATTGTGTGCCGCAGGTCATCCACGAAGACCAGACGGGGGACATGAAGGGGAGGCAGTTGAACGCGAATGTGCGGAAGCTTCTGAACATTATCATGATGCCGGCGAGGGAGGGGGAGGCGGAGATAGTGGTGGCGATGGACGCTAAGAAAGCCTTCGATAGGGTAGAGTGAGGGTACCTGTGGGAGGTGCTGAAGAGGTTTGGGTTTGGGGAGGGGTTTGTCAGGTGGGTTAGGCTGTTGTATGAGGTCCCGATGGCAAGTGTGGCCACGAACAGGAGGAGGTCTGAGTACTTTCGGTTGCACTGAGGGACGAGGCAGGGGTGTCCCCTGTCCCCCCCTGCTCTTCGCACTGGCGATTGAACCCCTGGCTATGGCACTGAGGGAGTCGAGGAACTGGAGGGGGTTGGTGCGGGGTGGGGAGGAGCATAGGGTGACGCTCTATGCGGAGATGACTTGCTGCAAGATGTGGCGGACCCGGAGGGGGGAATGCCGGAGGTAATGAGGATCCTCCGGGAATTCGGGGATTTCTCGGTGTATAAGCTCAACATGGGGAAGAGCGAGCTGTTCGTGGTTCACCCAGGGGACCAGGAGAGGGGGATTGGCGAACTCCCACTAAAAAGGGCGGAGAGGAGCTTCAAGTATTTGGGGGTCCAGGTGGCCAGGAGCTGGGGGGCCCTGCATAGGCTTAATTTCACGAGGCTGGTGGAGCAAATGGAGGAGGAGTTCAAGAGGTGGGACGCGTTGCCGCTGTCCTTGGCGGGTAGGGTGCAGTCAGTCAAAATGACGGTGCTCCCAAGGTTTTTGTTCCTGTTCCAGTGCCTCCCTGTGTTTATCCCGAAGGCCTTTTTTAGGCGGGTCAACAGGAGTATAATGGGGTTTGTGTGGGAGCGAGGGACTCCGAGGGCGAGAAGGGTGTTCCTGGAGCGGAGTAGAGATAGGGGTGGGGCTGGCGCTGCCCAACCTCTGTGGGTGCTACTGGGCCGCCAATGCGACGATGGTGCGCAAGTGGGTGATGGAGGGGGAGGGGGCTGCATGGCAGAGGCTGGAGATGGCGTCTTGTGTGGGTACGAGTCTGGGGGCACTGGCAACGGCGCCGCTGCCGTTCCCTCCAAGGAGGTATACCACGAGCCCGGTGGTGGTAGCTGCCCTCAAAATCTGGGGGCAGTGGCGGGGGCACAGGGGGTAAGTTGGGGCCTCGGTGTGGACCCCAATACGGGGGAACCACCGGTTCGTCCCAGAGAGAACAGATGGAGGGTTTTCGGGGTGGTACAGAGGGATACGAAGGTTGGGGGACCTGTTTGTGGATGGGAAGTTCGCGAGCCTGGGTGAGCTGGAGGAGAAGTACGGGCTCCCCCCCCCCCCCCCCCGAGGAACACCTTCAGGTACTTACAGGTAAGGGAGTTTGCCAGGCGGCAGGTGGTGGAATTCCCGCGGCTGCTGCCACGCACAGTACAGGACAGGGTGCTCTCAGGGGGGTGGGTGGGAGTGGGGAAGATCTCGGAAACTTACCAGGTGATGCAGGAGGAGGAGGAGGCCTCGGTGGTGGAGGTGAAAGGTAAATGGGAGGAGGAGTTGGGAGAGGAGATCGAGGAAGGGACGTGGGCAGATGCCCTAGGGATGGTGAACTCTTCCTCATCGTGCGCGAGGCTCAGCCTCATACAGTTTAAGGTGCTGCACAGGGCACACATGACCGGGACAAGGATAAGCCGGTTCTTGGGGGGGCGAGGACAGGTGTGTTAGGTGCTTGGGGAGTCCAGCGAATCACGCCCATATTTTTGGGCATGCCCAGCGCTGGAGGAATTTTGGAGGGGTGTAGCGAGGACGGTGTCGAGGTTGGTAGGTTCCAGGGTCAAGCCGGGCTGGGGGCTCGCAATAGTTGGGGTGGCAGAGGAGCCGGGAGTGCAGGAGGTGAAAGAGGCCGGTATTCTGACCTTTGCGTCCCTGGTAGCCCGGCGGAGGATTCTTCTTCAGTGGAAGGATGCGAGGCCCCCAAGCGTGGAATCCTGGATCAACGATATGGCGGGGTTTATTAAGTTGGAGAGAGTGAAATTTGTCATGAGAGGGTCGGTACAAGGGTTCTTTAGGTGGTGGCAACCGTTCTTATACTTCCTGGCAGAACGGTAGACATTGGTCAATGGCAGCAGCAACTCGGGGGGGGGGGCAGTTTACTTTAAGTCGCGGTGTTAACGTTAATTTGTTATTTATGTACAGGGGGAAGGGGGGTATGGAGGGTTGCTTTTTTTGAACTATGTTTTGTACTTAACCCTGTTGGGTTTCCTTTTACATTTTGTTATTGATATTTTATGAAAACCTTAATAAAAATTATTTTTTTTTAAATTAAAAAAAGAGTGTTGATAGTCAGAGAGATCAGGTCCACAGGTCACTGAAAGGGGCAACACAGGTGGAGAAGGTAGTCAAGAAGGCATACGGCATGCTTGCCTTCATTGGCCGGGGAATTGGCAAGTCATGTTGCAGCTGTATAGAACCTTAGTTTGGCCCCACAGTTTGGAGTATAGTGTTCAATTCTGGTCGCCACACTACCAGAAGGATGTGGAGGCTTTAGAGAGGGTGCAGAAGAGATTTACCAGAATGTTGTCTGGTATGGAGGGCATTAGCTATGAGGAGAGGTTGAATAAACTTGGTTTGTTCTCACTGGAACGACGGCAGTGAGGGGCGACCTGATGGAGGTCTACAAAATTCACCTCCACCACCGAGGCCTCCTCCTCCTCCTGCATCACCTGGTAAGTTTCCGAGATCTTCCCCACTCCCACCCACCCCCCTGAGAGCACCCTGTCCTGTACTGTGCGTGGCAGCAGCCGCGGGAATTCCACCACCTGCCGCCTGGCAAACTCCCTTACCTGTGGACAGAGTGGATAGTTAGAGGCTTTTTCCCAGGGTAGAGGGGTCAATTACTAGGGGGCATAGGTTTAAGGTGTGAGGGGCAAGGTTTAGAGGAGATGTACGAGGCACGTTTTTTACACAGAGGGTAGATGGTAGCCGGAGGAGGTGGTGGACGCAGGGACGATAGTGACGTTTAAGGGGCATCTTGACAAATACATGAATAGGATGGGAATAGAGGGACATGGACCCCGGAAGTGCAGAAGATTTTAGTTTAGACGGGCAGCATGGTAGTCGCAGGCTTGGAGGGCCGAAGGGCCTGTTCCTGTGCTGTATTTTTCTTTGTTCTTTGTTTTGTGCACTTGTGAGAAGTATGAAAATTCCTTTTCGCTTGGGTGGAGGAACCTCCATGGGTCGACTGCCCCCATCTGCTCCATAAAATCTACTAGTCCCCTAGCCATGCCAGTCTTTTTCCCTGTTCTGAAGTTTCATCGGTCAGTCTGTGGGGCCTGCACACAGTTGAAGTCGCCCCCCCATAACCAGTCGGTGTGTGTCAATGTCAGGGTTTTCCGCCGTGGTCTTCATGAATTTTGTGTCGTCCCAGTTGGGAGCATACACATTTACCAGTACCCCTTCCAGGACACTGCTGACCGTGATGTACCATTCCCCCTGGATCTGAAACTGTCTTGATTACTGTGAACCTCATCCTCTTGTTGATTAGTATTGCCACTCCCCTTGCACTCATCCCGTAACATCAGTGGTATGTCTGTCCCACCCAGTCCTTCCTTACTAGCAGTCGGTCCTTCTCCCTCAAGTGCGTCTCTTGTAAGTAGATTATGTCTGCTTTTTGGCTTCTTAGGTGGGCGAAGACTCTGGATCTTTTCACTGGGCCGTTGAGTCCCCTTACATTCCAGATATGGGTCCTGCGGGATCACCCATATTTACCTGTTGGACAAGCCCCTGCACTCTGGGGTTTTCCTTTGTTCGGGGGCCGTCCAAAATGGCCACGGTCGCCGCTCTCACCATGAGGTCGTACCCCAGCGTTCCAGGGTTTCCCTTTGTCCAGGGAGCACCCAACATGGCAGGCAACTATGTGTATGCCACGTGGATGCGCCCCTGCACTCCAGGGTCTCCCTGATGCCTTCCCGAGTGGCTGTTTGCGGCGCCCTCTTGGTTCCTCGTCCTGCTCCATGCCTGCCGAGGCCTGTGTCCGTTCTGTTTCTCTATCTCAACCATCCCTTTGCTTCCCTTTTGTTTTGCGCTCCCCCCCCCCCCCTCGGCCCCTATCCCTCTGTTTCCCTCGTGTTCTTCCCCTGCTTCCGACACATCTCCCCCCCACCCCCCCTTCGTGCCAGGCGCTCCCTCTCCCCTGAGAGATGCGCCGCAGCCCTCCTTTCTTTCTGCCCTCCCGTGTTGGCCCTCCTCACTAGTACGGTGGCTCCCCTCCCCGTACATGCCCGGCTCTGGCCCTGCTTTACCCTCCTCCTTCCACCCCTTATCTCGGCCTCCTGTCTGCTTTGCTTACACTCGCTCCCCTTGCTCTGCTCCCGCTCAAAACATTAAGAAAACGAGGCAGTACAGTCCTGCGTAAAACAGAAAAAATATATATACAGTTTGTGATATTATTGTCTCTGTTTGCAGTCTGTCTCTCCCCTCTTTGTTCCGATTCTTTTTTCCGACCCTGCAGCTTTTATTGTTGTTGCGGTTGTTCCTTCCCCAGTTTGTTCGATTTAACGAACTCGTCAGCCTCCGCTGCGGTGTTGAAATACAGTTCCTTTCCCTTGAATGTTACCCTGAATCTGGAAGGGAATAACATCCCAAATTGCACCCGACTTTTGTAGAGTGCTGATTTTGCTCTGTTGAACTCGGCCCTCTTTTTTGCAGGTCCGCCCCAATGTCTTGGTACCCCTTATGTTCTTCCCTTCCCAAGTGCACAATTTCGTCTGACGGGCCCACCTTAAGATTTTTTGGAACCGGTGCAGCTTTGTGATAATCGCTCTGGGCTGCTCCCCGGATTTGGGCCTGGGGTCGAAGCGACCTGTGCATTTCTGGGGGGTTTGTAAAGCCCTCCCTCCCCACTAGCTTGCCCAGCATTTGGGCGATGTAGCCCATTAAGTCTCTGCCTTCTCTTCTATCACCTCTGCCTTCTGGACCTGTTTTCCTGGTCCTCCACTTTCCCTCTTAGGTTCCCCTGGGTCATCACCAACCTTCTCACCTAGGTTTCAAGAGCTACAATCCTGTCACTCGGTCCGAGCCGGCCTTCTCCAACTCCAGGATTGTTTTCTCCTGCGCCTCCACCTTCCCAGGCGTTCGATGGTTCGCTGCATTTTGTTTGTCTTCTCTGACATCACCTTCTTCATCATCGTGTGGAGCTCGGTCCTGATACCTTTATGGCGTTTAGCTCCCTTTTCAGCACGCTTCTCCATTCTTCCCTCTGTGTGGGGGGGCGGGGGGATGGTCGCCACATCCTGTTCCTGCTCCGCTGTTCGGTTTGCCGGATTCTCCCCTTCCTGGGTCACCTGTACCTCCATCCCGCCTCGTGAGGCTGCCTGCCTGCGTGCCCGCCACTCCTGCGCTTTTCCTTCACTGCTGTTCCTTACATCTCGCCATCCCCTCAATTTATTATTATTTCCAGGCATATTCCTTTTGTGTGCCTTTCGCCGGGTTTTCGTGGGTTATTTAAGCCAGAATTCTCGATAAATTGCCTCTGTTGGATTCGTTAGGGAGGAGAGCCACCTGGTGTGCATCCGCTCAGCACATATCCGCCACTGGAACGTGATTCCCCTGTCCTTGAGTGGGACAACTTTTCCCTGGCTACCCTCTTGCGTATAAAAAGCCTTGGGATTTTCCTTAGTACTGTTCGCTAATGACTTTTCATTACCCCTTTTAGCCTTCGTCACTCCTTGCTTAAGTACTTTCCTTATATTCCTCACGGACTTCCTCTGTTCCCAGGCTTCTTGCCCTTACACATGCTTCCTTTTTCTTTTGGACTAGGCTCACCTCGTTATCCAAGGTTCCTGAAACTTGCCATACTTATCCTTCATCCTCACAGGACCATGTCGGTCCTGAATTTCTAGCAATTGACATTTGAAAGCCTCCCACATGCCACATGATTCAGCCTCAAACATCCACCCCCAATCTAGATTCTTCAGTTCCTGCCTAATATTGTTATAATTAGCCTTCCCCCAATTTAGCACCTTCACCTGAGGACTACTCTTATTTTTCTTTATCTAAAAGTACCTTAAAACATACTGAATTATGGTCACTGTTCCCAAAATGCTCCTAAACTGAAACTTTGACCACCTGGCTGGGTTCATTCCCCAATACCAGGTCCAATATGGCCCCTTCCCTAGTTGGACTATTTACATATTGACATAGAATATAGAACAGTACTCCACAGAACAAGCCCTTCGGCCCTCGATGTTGTGCCGAGCATTGTCCGAAACCAAGATCAAGCTATCCCATTCCCTGTCATTCTGGTGTGCTCCATGTGCCTATCCAATAACCGCTTGAAAGTTCCTAAAGTGTCCAACTCCACTATCACAGCAGGCAGTCCATTCCACACCCTAACCACTCGCTGAGTAAAGAACCTACCTCGGACATCCGTCCTCTATCTCCCACCCTGAATCTTATAGTTATGCCCCCTTGTAACAGCTACATCCACCTGAGGAAATAGTCTCTGAACGTCCACTATATCTATCCCCCTCATTATTTTATAAACCTCAATTAAGTCGCCTCTCAGCCTCATCCGCTCCAAAGAGAAAAGCCCTAGCTCCCTCAACCTTTCCTCATAAAACCTATCCTGCAAACCAGGCAGCATCCTGGTAAATCTCCTTTGCACCCTTTCCAATGCTTCCACATCCTTCCTATAATGAGGTGACCAGAACTGCACACAATACTCCAAATGTGGTCTCACCAGGGTTCATGTACAGTTGCAGCATAATCCAGCGTCTCTTAAACCCAAGCCCCCTGTTAATAAAAGCTAACACACTATAAGCCTTCTTCACGGCTCTATCCACATGAGTGGCAACCTTCCGAGATCTGTGGACATGAACCCCAAGATCTATCTGTTTCTCCACATTCCTCAGAACCCTGCCGTTGACCCTGTAATCCGCATTCAAATTTTTTCCACCAAAATGAATCACCCCGCACTTATCAGGGTTAAACTCCATCTGCCATTTTTCAGCCCAGCTCTGCATCCTATCAATGTCTCTTTGCAGCCTACAACAGCCCTCCACCTCATCCACTACTCCACCAATCTTGGTGTCATCAGCAAATTTACTGACCCACCCATCGGCCCCCTCCTCCAAGTCTTTGATAAAAATCACAAATAGCAGATGACGCAGCACTGATCCCTGTGGTACACCGCTGGTAACTGGTCTCCAGTCTGAAAATTTTCCATCCACCACCACCCTCTGTCTTCTATGTGATAGCCAGTTACTTCTCCAATTGGCCAACTTTTCCTCTATCCCACACCTCCTTACTTTCTTCATGAGCCGACCATGGGGAACCTTATCAAACGCCTTACTAAAATCCATGTATACGACATCAACTGCTCTACCTTCATCTACACACTTAGTTACCTCCTCAAAGAATTCAATCAAATTTGTGAGGCAAGACCTATCCTTCACAAATCCGTGTTGACTATCCCGAATTAAGCTGCATCTTTCCAAATGGTCATAAATCCTATCCTTCAGGACCTTTTCCGTTATCTTACCGACCACCGAAGTAAGACTAACTGGCCTATAATTACCAGGGTCATTCCTATTCCCTTTCTTGAACAGAGGAACAACATTCGCCACTCTCCAGTCCTCTGGCACTATCCCCGTGGACAGCGAGGACCCAAAGATCAAAGCCATAGGCTCTGCAATCTCATCCCTTGCCTCCCAAAGAATCCTTGGATATATCCCATCTGGCCCAGTGGACTTGTCGACCCTCAGGTTTTTCCAAAATTGCTAATACATCCTTCCTCAGAACATCTACCTCCTCCAGCCTACCCGCCTGAATCACATTCTCATCATCAAAATCATGGCCCCTTTCCTTTGTGAACACTGAAGAAAAGTATTCATATTGCTTCAAGAAGCCCTCCCGGATGCTCCTTACAAACTCTGTCTCATCCAAGACCCTAGCCCCTAGCATTAAGTGTCTTTGTATATAGGGGCTGGTTTAGCACACTCGGTTAAATCGCTGGCTTTTAAAGCAGACCAAGGCAGGCCAGCAGCACGGTTCAATTCCCGTACCAGCCTCCCCAAACAGGCGCCGGAATGTGGCGACTAGGGGCTTTTCACAGTAACTTCATTGAAGCCTACTTGTGACAATAAGCGATTTTCATTTTTCATGTAAATTTTTTTTAAATCAGGAAATGTTTAAGTACTGTGGACAATGCAGAAAAGTGCCATGAGGCAAATCCCCAGCAGCAATGATACGTTATAAGACTGGAGAAACGTAGATGCTTCCTATCCATCCTGAAAAACCCAAGTTTTCTGTCTAATGATATGTGAGAAATCTTGCTATGTTGTCCACATTGACATTGCACTATAGAATGATGCCATTTTATGTTTCAGTTTTAAATGACTATTATTGTTACAGTCACATCCAGCAGTCTACAGCGTGCTGACAGAATTTGCTCAATTTAATGTACTCTGTTGAAAAATAAATGCTACGCAGCCCTTTCTACTCTCCAAAAAAACTTCCAGCCCCACAGGCCTCTGAGTCCCAACGCAAGTGAATTAACCAATAATTCGTATTAAAATTTCAGAAATCTATGACCCTTGGCTCCCCAATAATTACATTCAGCAGGTTTGTAAGTTAAAACATAATCACTGTTAATTTATAACAGAAATAAAGATGAAATATGCAGTTACTTGAGCTGGATAACAAGCAAGCTAACTTACTACCCCCCCAACTTAACTGTCCCATCCTCTACCCACACACACAAGACAGACAAACACGGAGGGTTGGAAAGGGGTAAAAATAAAATAGGGAAATGTTTTTAATTATCATTTTTATCCACGACATAACAACCAAAACAATAAGAATCCCCCTTCATAGAATTTACAGTGCAGAAGGAGGCCATTCGGCCCATCGAGTCTGCACCGGCTCTTGGAAAGAGCACCCTACCCAAGGTCAACACCGCCACCCTATCCCCATAACCCAGTAACCCCACCCAACACTAAGGGCAATTTTGGACACTAAGGGCAATTTATCATGGCCAATCCACCTAACCCCCTTCCCCTTCCAACACTATAGCACTATAACCTCACCACTCAACCCCCCCCCCCCCCCAACAGCGAACAGTGACCAGCTCTTTAAAATACATTGTAAACATCCACCATGTGCGGTAAAACCCTTCCACCGACCCTTTCACAGGAAACTTGACCTTCTAAAGGTGCAAAAACTCCAAGTCACCCAACCACTCCGAGGTGCTTGGCAGTGTAGTTGACCTCCAGCCCAAGAGAATCTGCCTTCTTGCCACAAGTGAGGCAAAGGCCCGGACGTCTGCCCCTGCCCCTGTCTGGAGTTCTGGCACATCCGAAACTCCAAACATCGTCACCGGTGGACAAGGCTCCAACTCAATGCACAGGATTGCCAACATAGTATCATAGAAAATAGAAGGAGGAGGAGGCCATTCGACCCTTCAAGCCTGCTCTGTCATTCATTATGATCATGGCTGATCATCAAGTTCAATATCCTGATCCCGCCTTCTCCCCATATCCCTTGATCCGTTTCACCCCAAGAGCACTATCTAATTCTTTTTGAAACCGTACAGTGTTTTGGACCCAAGTACTGCAGCCATCAAGGCATTTGCAGCCACCAGCAGGAGCAAGCAGCAAACACAATCTGCAGCTGTGAAGTGCTCACAAAGAACAAAGAACAAAGAAATGTACAGCACAGGAACAGGCCCTTCGGCCCTCCAAGCCCGTGCCGACCATGCTGCCCGACTAAACTACAATCTTCTACACTTCCTGGGTCCGTATCCTTCTATTCCCATCCTATTCATATATTTGTCAAGATGCCCCTTAAATATCCCTATCGTCCCTGCTTCCACTACCTCCTCCGGTAGCGAGTTCCAGGCACCCACTACCCTCTGCGTAAAAAACTTGCCTCGTACATCTACTCTAAACCTTGCCCCTCTCACCTTAAACCTATGCCCCCTAGTAATTGACCCCTCTACCCTGGGGAAAAGCCTCTGACTATCCACTCTGTCTATGCCCCTCATAATTTTGTATACCTCTATCAGGTCTCCCCTCAACCTCCTTCGTTCCAGTGAGAACAAACCGAGTTTATCCAATCGCTCCTCATAGCTAATGCCCTCCATACCAGGCAACATTCTGGTAAATCTCTTCTGCACCCTCTCTAAAGCCTCCACATCCTTCTGGTAGTGTGGCGACCAGAATTGAACACTATACTCCAAGTGTGGCCTAACTAAGGTTCTATACAGCTGCAACATGACCTGCCAATTCTTATACTCAATGCCCCGGCCAATGAAGGCAAGCATGCCGTATGCCTTCTTGACTACCTTCTCCACCTGTGTTGCCCCTTTCAATGACCTGTGGACCTGTACTCCTAGATCTCTTTGACTTTCAATACTCTTGAGGGTTCTACCGTTCACTGTATATCCCCTACCTGCATTAGACCTTCCAAAATGCATTACCTCACATTTGTCCGGATTAAACTCCATCTGCCATCTCTCCGCCCAAGTCTCCAGACAATCTAAATCCTGCTGTATCCTCCGACAGTCCTCATTGCTATCCGCAATTCCACCAACCTTTGTGTCGTCTGCAAACTTACTAATCAGACCAGTTACATTTTCCTCCAAATCATTTATATATACTACAAAGAGCAAAGGTCCCAGCACTGATCCCTGTGGAACACCACTGGTCACAGCCCTCCAATTAGAAAAGCATCCCTCCATTGCTACTCTCTGCCTTCTATGGCCTAGCCAGTTCTGTATCCACCTTGCCAGCTCACCCCTGATCCCGTGTGACTTCGCCTTTTGTACTAGTCTACCATGAGGGACCTTGTCAAAGGCCTTACTGAAGTCCATATAGACAACATCTACTGCCCTACCTGCATCAATCATCTTAGTGACCTCCTCGAAAAACTCTATCAAGTTAGTGAGACATGACCTCCCCTTCACAAAACCGTGCTGCCTCTCACTAATACGTCCATTTGCTTCCAAATGGGAGTAGATCCTGTCTCGAAGAATTCTCTCCAGTAATTTCCCTACCACTGAAGTAAGGCTCACCGGCCTGTAGTTCCCAGGATTATCCTTGCTACCCTTCTTAAACAGAGGAACAACATTGGCTATTCTCCAGTCCTCCGGGACATCCCCTGAAGACAGCGAGGATCCAAAGATTTCTGTCAAGGCCTCAGCAATTTCCTCTCCAGCCTCCTTCAGTATTCTGGGGTAGATCCCATCAGGCCCTGGGGACTTATCTACCTTAATATTTTTTAAGACACCCAACACCTCGTCTTTTTGGATCACAATGTGACCCAGGCTATCGACACCCCCTTCTCCAGACTCAACATCTACCAATTCCTTCTCTTTGGTGAATACTGATGCAAAGTATTCATTTAGTACCTCGCCCATTTCCTCTGGCTCCACACATAGATTCCCTTGCCTATCCTTCAGTGGGCCAACCCTTTCCCTGGCTACCCTCTTGCTTTTTATGTACGTGTAAAAAGCCTTGGGATTTTCCTTAACCCTATTTGCCAATGACTTTTCGTGACCCCTTCTAGCCCTCCTGACTCCTTGCTTAAGTTCCTTCCTACTTTCCTTATATTCCACGCAGGCTTCGTCTGTTCCCAGCCTTTTAGCCCTGACAAATGCCTCCTTTTTCTTTTTGACGAGGCCTACAATATCACTCGTCATCCAAGGTTCAGGCCTACAATATCACTCGTCATCCAAGGTTCAAACTAACAAGGTCAGTTCCTCATTAGGAATTGCCTACAGCTGTGAAGCTAGAGGCTGCTCACAGTCAAAGGGAATTAAAGTGGCCTTCAGCATATCACCAAGAACAGGGCTGTGGCCTGGAGGCTTTTGGCAAGACAGACAGGCAGTAGCTGAAATGAAATGAATGAAAAATCGCTTATTGTCACAAGTAGGCTTCAATTGAAGATACTGTGAAAATCCCCTAGTCGCCACATTCCTGCACCTGTTCAGGGAGGCTGGTACGGGAATTGAACCGTGCTGCTGGCCTGCCTTGGTCTGCTTTAAAAGCCAGCTCTTCAGCCCTGTGCTAAACCAGCCCCTCCAAAACCAGCTGTAGCTGTTATGGGTCTCTACTATATTTAGAGCTGGCCTGATGGCCTCACAGACCACTTTGTTACAGGGGTGATCCCTGACTTGTAACACTTCAGCCCTCTGACCAAACCCAACCCTGCTGAGGTGTGCCTCCCCCGAGCACTGAGGTAGCAACTGCAGTGCCTTTGAGCTTCATGCCCAAAAATGGAAATTGTTACTCACCTCCTCAGATCCCCACAATTCCCATTGCACCAGATTCATGTTTTTAATAAGGAATACTAAACGAGGCCCCCGTTGATTCCTCGCTGGGGAGCCAGTTAGTTCTCAGGAGGCTGTTGCATTTGACTTCTGTCTCACCAATGAGATGGAAATTGGTGCTAATTGGGGTTATATTTGGGCGCCATCCTTAACTTGCCACCTGAAGCGGTAGGATTAGATGGCAAACTGATTTGTGCTCGGCGCAGATCTTGATTTTGGCTTCTCCCGCTATTTAAACAGCGCAACCCGGTGGTTAAATCATACCCTTTGTCGTTAGTCCACATTGCAAACTCAACTTCATCGCTGATATCTGATTGAGGCTGGACAATACTGTTTGCAACCTTGGTGTCAACTGAGCACATACTGAGATTTCCCCATTCTCCCTTTGTAATATTTTATTATGTTAGATGTGCTGTGTAAATAAATTTTATTGTTGGTGAAATGGACCAGTAGAAATTGCCACTTTGGACTTCCGGGTGCGGCTATGCAGAGCTAGGTCGCATATTCGGTAGCTCCCGCTTGGAACGGACTTTTGGGCTCTTTTACAGGGCCCCCACGGCATTTGTTTGACATTTCCCGGTGTGGCAAGAGGACTGCAACACTCCCCTGACGGTGTCCCCCAGGAGTGTTGTGTCTTTTGGCTGCCAGGCCCGGCAGAAGCAGTGGTAGATTTGGCTGCAACAGGATAAACAGCATTTGCAGCAGTTTGCAGCATGCAAGTGGGGGAAGGGCAAGCTTAAAGCTGCAAACAGTCCTGAGGACCTTTATCAAAAGTGAATTCTAACAGCAGAGGGAACAACTGTGAAAAGATCTCACCAGGGCCACTGAGAAGCGGGGACGAGGCTTCCGGTGGCGGCCATGGAGGAGTAGGTCACGCATTCGGCAGCTCCCGTGTGGAACGGACACTTAGACCTTTTTCAGGAGTTTCCACGGACATTTTGGGGCAGATCGGTGAAATGAACACTGCCAAAAGGATTCCCTCTTGAGACTTTTGGGCTCTTTTCAGGGCCCCCAAGGGCACCTTTTCGACGTTTTCCGGTGTGGGAAGGAGTTAATAATAGTTCCCCGTCAGTATATGGCTTTAACTAGGAGCGGGGTGACAAAAAAGGTGGTGGTGGACCAGAAGAAGGGAGGGAACAAGGACAAAATGGCGGCGGGCGGAGACCAGGCAGCGTGGAGGCAGTGGGCGGAGGAGCAACAGGAGGGTATCCAGCGCTGCCTCAGAGAGATTAAAAAGGACCTGCTAGAGCCGATGAAGGCTTCTATTGATAAACTGCAGGAGACACAGACGGCCCAGTGGGTGGCGATCCGAGAGGCTCAACAAAAGATCTCTCAATGAGGACGAGATCTTAGTCCTGGCGGTAAAGGTGGAGGCGCAAGAGGCGCTCCACAAGAAATGGCAGGAGCGGTTCGAGGAGATGGAGAATCGGTCGAGGCAGAAGAATCTGCGGATTCTGGGCCTCCCGGAGGGGCTGGAGGGGCCGGACGTGGGGGCCTATGTGGTCACCATGTTAAACTCGCTGATGGGAGCGGGGTCCTTCCAGGGGCCCCTGAAGTTGGAAGGGGCCCATAGAGTGTTGGCGAGGAGGCCCAAGGCTAACGAGCCTCCGCGGGCGGTGCTGGTGCGGTTCCATTGGTTCGTCGATCGGGAGTGTGTGCTCAGGTGGGCCAAGAAGGAGAGGAGCAGCAGGTGGGAGAACGCGGAGGTTCGGATATATCAGGACAGGAGTGCGAAGGTGGCGAAGAGAAGGGCCGGGTACAATCAAGCGAAGGCGGTGCTGCACAGGAAGGGGGTGAAGTTTGGCATGTCGCAGCCGGCGCGATTGTGGGTTACCTACAAGGACCGGCAACATTATTTTGAGTCTCCGGAGGAGGCGTGGGCCTTTGTTCAGGCTCAGAAGCTGGACACAGACTGAGGGTCGGGATGGGCGATTGGGGACTGCGGTGGATATGTTATCCGTATTTTTGGTTCGGTGGGGGGGGGGGCCTTTGCATTGTTTTGGGTTTCTTTTTCTCTGTGTTTTTCTCTTTCGGGTTGGGGAGGGTGGATGGGGCGGGTTGGGCACTGTTTCGGTTGGTGGCGGGTCCTGGTAGGTGGAGAGCGCGGGATCTTTTTCCCGCGCCGAAGACTGGGGGGACGGGACCGGGGCGGGGAAGCGAGGATTGTTTCCCGCGCTTAGAACGGAGGGGGAGAGCCTGTGAATGGAGAGCGGGAGAGGAGCGTGTGCCACACAATGGGAGGAGTCGAAGGGGAGGCGGGACTGGCCGAGGTCAGCAGGAGTCAGCTGACTTGCGGAAGTGCAATGGGGGGAGTAAACCAGCTAGGATGGGTCCTAGCCGGGGGGGGAGGGGGGAATCGAGTTGCTGCTGCTAAGATCAAGGAGGAGCTGGAGCGAGTGGGGTGGGTCAAGACGGGGGTATGCCGCTGTGGGGAACGGGTGGGGTGCGGGCGCGTGGCTGGCCGAGGAGGGGTCATGGCTAGTCGGCAGGGGAGGGGGGCGGGTAGCCCCCTGATCCGGCTGATAACCTGGAATGTAAGGGGACTGAATGGGCCGGTTAAGCGGGCCCGCGTGTTCGCGCACCTGAAGGGGCTCAAGGCGGATGTGGTTATGCTCCAGGAGACACACCTGAAGGTGGCAGACCAGGTAAGACTGAGGAAAGGGTGGGTAGATCAGGTGTTTCACTCGGGGCTAGATGCCAAAAATCGAGGGGTGGCGATCTTGCTGGGAAAGAAGGTGTTATTCGAGGCGTCGAGCATTGTGGCAGATAATGGCGGTAGGTACATAATGGTAAGTGGTAAGTTGCAGGGAGAGAGGGTGGTACTGGTCAATGTGTATGCTCCGAACTGGGACGATGCGGGTTTTATGCGGCGTATGTTGGGTTGGATCCCAGACTTGGAAGTGGGGGGCCTGATAATGGGGGGAGACTTTAACACGGTGTTGGATCCTGCACTGGATCGCTCCAGATCTAGGACGGGTAGGAATTCGGCGGCGGCTAGAGTGTTGACGGGATTTATGGACCAAATGGGAGGGGTGGACCCTTGGAGATTTGCAAGGCGGGGGCTAGGGAATTTTCATTCTTCTCACATGGCCATAAAGCTGATTCTCGAATCGACTTTTTCATTTTGAGTAGGGCGCTGATAGCGAGAGTAGAGGATACCGAGTATTCGGCAATAGCCATTTCGGACCACGCCCCGCATTGGGTGGACTTGGAGATGGGGGAGGAGAGGGACCAGCGCCCGCTGTGGCGCTTGGAGGTGGGGCTGTTGGCGGACGAGGAGGTGAGCGAGCGGGTCCGAGGAAGTATAGAGAGGTACTTGGAGACCAACGACAACAGGGAGGTCCGAGTGGGGATGATATGGGAGGCACTGAAGGCGGTGGTGTGGTGAGGGGAGAGCTGATCTCCATCAGGGCCCACAAGGAGCGGGGGGAGAGGGAGAGGCTGGTGGGGGAGATGGTGAGGGTAGACGGGAGGTATGCGGAAGAACCTGAGGAAGGATTGTTGAGGAAGAGGCGCAGCCTCCAGGCCGAATTCGACCTGGTGACCACCAGGAAGGCGGAGGTGCAGTGGAGGAAGGCCCAGGGGGCGGTCTACGAGTATGGGGAAAAGGCAAGCCGGATGCTGGCGCATCAGCTTCGGAAGCGGGACGCAGCTAGGGAGATCGGGGGAGTTAAGGACAGGGCATGGTGCGGAGTGGGGTTGGCATCAATGGGGTCTTCAGGGACTTCTACGAGGAATTGTACCGATCTGAGGCCCCACGGGAGGAGGGAGGGATGGGCCGTTTCCTGGACCAATTGAGGTAAAAACAAAACAAAAAAAAGAAATTGCCACTTTGAGGTTGCAGAGTGGTAATTCACTTGTAGATTTGTCTTTTCTTTGCAGCCTTACTTCACCCTGGAGACAAGTTGAAACCAGAGCCAGCACTATATTTGAAATTAAAGCAGCCTGGGACTGGTGTGTTACCTGCGAATACTGTGGAACGAAGGCATACTACCAGGTAAAAAGGAGACCCAGCCTGTGCATCGGGGTTGTACCTGGTATCTTGTAACCGTTGAGTTGAAGGTGCCCAGGGAGATTCCTTCATGAAGGGACGGGAAACGTTAGCTCTGTTTCTTTCTTCACAGATGTTGTCAGGCCTGCTGCGGATTTCCAGCATTTTCTGTTTTCAGATTTCCAGCACCTGTTTTCGTTTCAGTAATCCAGAGGTCTGGGGCATAAACTCAAATCTCACCATGGAAGCTCGGGAATTTTCAGTCAATTAATTCAGTAAATCGGAGTTAAAATGCTAATATCAATAATGGTGATCATGGGCGGGATTCTCCGCAATCGGCGCGATGTCCGCCAACCGCCGCCAAAAACGGCGCAAATCAGTCCGGCATCGCGCCGCCCCAAAGGTGCGGAATTCTCCGCATCTTGAGGGGCTGAGCCTTCACCTTGAGGGGCTAGGCCCACGCCGGACTGATTTCCGCCCCGCCGGCTGGAGGGAAAGGCCTTTGGTGCCCCGCCAGCTGGCGCGGAAATGAATTTACCGTGCGACACATGCGCGGGAGCGTCAGCAGCCGCTTACGGCATCTCCGCGCATGCGCAGTGGAGGGGGTCTCTTCCGCCTCCGCCATAGTGAAGACCATGGCGAAGGCGGGAGGAAAAGAGTGCCCCCACAGCACAGGCTCGCCTGTGGATTGGTGGGCCCCCGATCGCGGGCCAGGCCAGATCGCCCCCCCCCCCAGGACCCCGGAGCTCACCCGCGTCGCCTTGTCCCGCCGTTCGAAAGGTGGTTCAATCCATGCCGGCTGGCGTGGGTTGACAGCGGCGAGACTTCGGCTCATCGCGGACCGGAGAATCGCCAGGGGTGGGACCGGCGCAGCGCGATTCCCGCCCCCGCCGAATCTCCGGTGGCAGAGAATTTGGGACACGGCGGGGGCGCGATTCATGCCGGCCCCCAGAGATTCTCCGACCCGGTGGGGGGTTGGAGAATCGCACCCCATGTTGGGCTTTTGGATGGATTCTAATCCCAATTCACAATTTATTCATTTTTACTTTGGTTTTCAGACGAGACTTTAAATCCACAAAGTAAGGCAAGAGTCTTGGGATAGTGCACCCTTTCAGAGGGTGCTGGTAGAACATAGGAACAGGAACAGGCCATTCAGCCCATTAAGCCTGCTCTGCTATTCAATACAATTATGGCTGATCATCCACTTCAATGCCTTTTGCACCCACCATCCCCATTACCCTTTCTGTTATTGTTCATCAGAACTCTATCAATCTCTTCAAACAGACTCCATAATTGAGCTTCCACTGCCCTCTGGGATAGAGAATTCCAAAGATTCAAAATCCTCTTTATAAGTAAATTTCTCCTCATCTTTGTCCTAAGCCTTGAGCTGGCACTGTGTTACACTGGTTAGCACTGCTGCTTCACAGCGCTAAGGACCTTGATATGCAGACAGATCTTGGAAAGATGCCTAACCAAAGGGTTGTCGTGGTGGGTGATTTTCACTTTCCCAATATTGACTGGGACACACTTCATGCTTGAAGCATGAAAGGAGCAGAATTTGTAAGGAGCATCCAGGAGGGTTTCTTGAAACAAAATGTAAATAGTCCGCGAGATTTGCTAGTGTCACACGGGAGGGTTTAAACTAGTATGGCAGGGGGGTGGGCACGGGAGCAATAGGTCAGAAGGTGAGAGCGTTGAGGGAGAACTAGGGAATATGGACAGTGTGGCTCTGAGGCAGAGCAGACGGGGAGAAGTTGCTGAACACAGCGGGTCTGGTGGCCTGAAGTGCATATGTTTTAATGCAAGGAGCATTACGGGTAAGGCAGATGAACTTAGAGCTTGGATTACTACTTGGAACTATGATGTTGTTGCCATTACAGAGACCTGGTTGAGGGAAGGGCAGGATTGGCAGCTAAACGTTCAAGGATTTAGATGTTTCAGGCGGGATAGAGGGGGATGTAAAAGGGGAGGCGGAGTTGCGCTACTTGTTCAGGAGAGTATCACAGCTATACAGCGAGAGGACACCTCAGAGGGCAGTGAGGCTATATGGGTAGAGATCAGGAATAAGAAGGGTGCAGTCACAATGTTGGGGGTATACTACAGGCCTCCCAACAGCCAGCGGGAGATAGAGGAGCAGATAGGTAGACAGATTTTGGAAAAGAGTAAAAACAACAGGGTTGTGGTGATGGGAGACTTCAACTTCCCCAATATTGACTGGGACTCACTTAGTGCCAGGGGCTTAGACGGGGCAGAGTTTGTAAGGAGCATCCAGGAGGGCTTCTTAAAACAATATGTAAACAGTCCAACTAGGGAAGAGGCGGTACTGGACCTGGTATTGGGGAATGAGCCCGGCCAGGTGGTAGATGTTTCAGTAGGGGAGCATTTCGGTAACAGTGACCACAATTCAGTAAGTTTTAAAGTACTGGTGGACAAGGATAAGAGTGGTCCGAGGATGAATGTGCTAAATTGGGGGAAGGCTAATTATAACAATATTAGGCGGGAACTGAAGAACATAGATTGGGGGCGGATGTTTGAGGGCAAATCAACATCTGACATGTGGGAGGCTTTCAAGTGTCAGTTGATAGGAATACAGGACAGGCATGTTCCTGTGAGGAAGAAAGATAAATACGGCAATTTTCGGGAACCTTGGATGACGAATGATATTGTAGGCCTCGTCAAAAAGAAAAAGGAGGCATTTGTCAGGGCTAAAAGGCTGGGAACAGACGAAGCCTGTGTGGCATATAAGGAAAGTAGGAAGGAACTTAAGCAGGGAGTCAGGAGGGCTAGAAGGGGTCATGAAAAGTCATTGGCAAATAGGGTTAAGGAAAATCCCAAGGCTGTTTACACTTACATAAAAAGCAAGAGGGTAGCCAGGGAAAGGGTTGGCCCACTGAAGGATAGGCAAGGGAATCTATGTGTGGAGCCAGAGGAAATGGGCGAGGTACTAAATGAATACTTTGCATCAGTATTCACCAAAGAGAAGGAATTGGTAGATGTTGAGTCTGGAGAAGGGGGTGTAGATAGCCTGGGTCACATTGTGATCCAAAAAGACGAGGTGTTGGGTGTCTTAAAAAATATTAAGGGAGATAAGTCCCCAGGGCCGGATGGGATCTACCCCAGAATACTGAAGGAGGCTGGAGAGGAAATTGCTGAGGCCTTGACAGAAATCTTTGGATCCTCGCTGTCTTCAGGGGATGTCCCGGAGGACTGGAGAATAGCCAATGTTGTTCCTCTGTTTAAGAAGGGTGGCAGGGATAATCCCGGGAACTACAGGCCGGTGAGCCTTACTTCAGTGGTAGGGAAATTACTGGAGAGAACTCTTCGAGACAGGATCTACTCCCATTTGGAAGCAAATGGACGTATTAGTGAGAGGCAGCACGGTTTTGTGAAGGGGAGGTCGTGTCTCACTAACTTGATAGAGTTTTTCGAGGAGGTCACTAAGATGATTGATGCAGGTAGGGCAGTAGATGTTGTCTATATGGACTTCAGTAAGGCCTTTGACAAGGTCCCTCATGGTAGACTAGTACAAAAGGTGAAGTCACACGGGATCAGGGGTGAACTGGCAAGGTGGATACAGAACTGGCTAGGCCATAGAAGGCAGAGGGTAGCAATGGAGGGATGCTTTTCTAATTGGAGGGCTGTGACCAGTGGTGTTCCACAGGGATCAGTGCTGGGACCTTTGCTCTTTGTAGTATATATAAATGATTTGGAGGAAAATGTAACTGGTCTGATTAGTAAGTTTGCAGACGACACAAAGGTTGGTGGAATTGCGGATAGCGATGAGGACTGTCTGAGGATACAGCAGGATTTAGATTGTCTGGAGACTTGGGCGGAGAGATGGCAGATGGAGTTTAACCTGGACAAATGTGAGGTAATGCATTTTGGAAGGGCTAATGCAGGTAGGGAATATACAGTGAATGGTAGAACCCTCAAGAGTATTGAAAGTCAAAGAGATCTAGGAGTACAGGTCCACAGATCACTGAAAGGGGCTACACAGGTGGAGAAGGTAGTCAAGAAGGCATACGGCATGCTTGCCTTCATTGGCCGGGGCATTGAGTATAAGAATTGGCAAGTCATGTTGCAGCTGTATAGAACCTTAGTTAGGCCACACTTGGAGTATAGTGTTCAATTCTGGTCGCCACACTACCAGAAGGATGTGGAGGCTTTAGAGAGGGTGCAGAAGAGATTTACCAGAATGTTGCCTGGTATGGAGGGCATAAGCTATGAGGAGCGATTGAATAAACTCGGTTTGTTCTCACTGGAACGAAGGAGGTTGAGGGGCGACCTGATAGAGGTATACAAAATTATGAGGGGCATAGACAGAGTGGATAGTCAGAGGCTTTTCCCCAGGGTAGAGGGGTCAATTACTAGGGGGCATAGGTTTAAGGTGAGAGGGGCAAAGTTTAGAGTAGATGTACGAGGCAAGTTTTTTACGCAGAGGGTAGTGGGTGCCTGGAACTCACTACCGGAGGAGGTAGTGGAAGCCGGGACGATAGGGACATTTAAGGGGCATCTTGACAAATATATGAATAGGATGGGAATAGAAGGATACGGACCCAGGAAGTGTAGAAGATTGTAGTTTAGTCGGGCAGTATGGTCGGCACGGGCTTGGAGGGCCGAAGGGCCTGTTCCTGTGCTGTACATTTCTTTGTTCTTTGTTCTTTGTTCTTTGTAGTCCAACTCTGGAAGGAGCCATATTATATCTGGTGCTATTATAGACGTATACCAATGCCTTCCCACTTCACATCCCACTTCTGCTTGGCCCAGCTCAAAACCTTCTTCACGAGTCAGCTGTGGAAGCAAACTATGACCATCCTTGTTCTAGGCTTCAGCCGAGTGATCGATGCATCTGTCCAGCTCATAAGAGCTCTTCCCCCTCCCCCATCAACTTAGCGAACATGTTCACAAAGTACTCAGTCGGCATCGCACTCTCCATTCCCTCGGGCAGACCCACGATCCTCAAATTTTGTCTCCTCGACCTGTTCTCCAGGCCCTCCACCTTGGCTCTTAGCCCTTTATTGACCTCCACAGCTCCTCGCCCATTGAGGTGAACTGGTCACTATGTTGCGACAATGCCTAATCCACCCCCTTCATCTTCTACCCTTGCTCCGCGCCTTGAATGACGTCTATCTTACTGAAACCTTTATCGGGGCAAGTGTTTCCATCCACTCTTTAAGCAAAGCTGTCATCTCACTCCGAAGCACCTCTAAATGCTTGGCGAACAGCCTTTCGAACTCCCCGTCACCACCTTGGTCAGAGTTTCAACCTAGATGGGAGTGGCCGGCGTGCTTTCACTCGCCCCTTGCTTCCCTGACCTTTCTTCTGGAACTTCGACATTCCACTGACTCCCATACCAACTCATTCAAAAAAAACCCTGAGACCGGGCCAAAAGCTCAAAAAAACAACCACTCTAGCAGGAGCCACCCAACATGCGACGACCTCCTCATGTCGCCTCTGGATGTCCTGGTCCAGGATTTTAACAAGGGTTTCTACCAAGATAACTTCAGGAAGACACTGAGTACTAAAGAATGCAGAAATGTCTGTGAATAATGCTCCATCTTATCAATATCCTAGAAAGCAAATCGCTTTGGACCAGCTGAAGCGTGGATTGGCACAGAGGAACGGTGACGTAAAGATGGAGTTGGAGCTGAAAAACGGATTCCCGAAGGAAGTCATTAACGGACCAGAGATGAATTTGAGGTAATGTCTTTTCGCATCCATTCGCAATAACTTCCATCATATTTCCAAGTCTACCCCTGAAGTTGCTAACAGATTTACAACTTACAAGTTCTTTGTAGGAACTTTGCTGTTCACAAACAGATTGGTACAAATGCCCACATAAGATAGTATTTACTTCTGTGAGGACTCTTGAGACAGTACTGACAGACAGGATAGAAGATGCTCTATGAATGTTAAACTCAATTTTGCCATATGTTATTAGATAGATCAAAACATGAACCCTCCCCAGCTCATATCACTTGGGCTAGTTCTCATGGTCCATACTGCCTCAAAATCACCCAGACTCCGTTATTAAAATTCAGCATGAACCAAAGTTTCAACCCTTAACTTACTGCTCGAGCAAACATTGTTGTTTCTTACTAGTTCTCTGGGGAACCATAACATATCTGTTGTGGAGCAAGACATTTACTGTACCGAATCCACCAAGGCTGTCGGTGGGAGTCCGACCCTGAATGTGAACTAGTGGATGTGTAAAGAGTTGTGTGGTGGCCCAATATGAACTCAAGGAATGGAAGTGGAAGTTGCTCTGTGGATGCTGATTAAGGGAAGTGTATGAATGTGAGTTTGTGCTGTAATTTGCATGTGAGTGGATGGTCACTCACACAAACACACTCACATACACGCACACTCGCACAAACACACATACAAATGAATTCACACACACACATACAAATGCACAAACACACACACATACATACAAATGGACTCGCACACAAACACAAACTCACACACACAAACACATACACAGACACAGTCACTGGCATAGTGATGCACTATCAATTACGACGAGACGAGAGTAGAGAGTAATCGAGGTTATGTTACGCAGAGATGTGGAGCCTCCCGCAGCTGCTGCAGAAATGGCTGCAGCTCGGAGACCCCACACATTTATACTCCGCCTACTGGGCTGAGCCAGCAGGCAGGAATCTACCCACGTACCTGTGGTACAAGGGTCTTACCGTAATACCCTCGTATTCAGTATATACAATACAACAGTGGTGACTACCACATTCACCCCTTGTTAAAAAAGAGTCCTGCGGGGGTGGTGGAAAACTATTTACATACAGGTTGTTTAAAATTTTAGAAAGAGTTTACAAATTTAGATGATCGGGCGCCTTGATCCGTCGTTGCGAGCGCCGCAGTTCTGGTGGTGATTCAGGGGTCGGCTCGGTCGTCGGTGACTCCGGGAGCGTGTCGACATCCTCTTCATCCCCGGGTGGGACCAAGGGGAGGACGGATCATCCTGGAACGGGGGTGTGGTGGGGTGTGCTGGGGGGAGGGAGAGTGGCGCCGGGGCAGCAGGGGGGGGTGTCTGTGTGGGGACCCAGCTGGCGCGAGGTCCCTGAGGGAGACTGTGTCTTGGCGGCCGTCGGGATACGCTACATAGGCGTACTGCAGGTTCGCGTGGAGTAGCTGTACCCTCAACCAACGGGTCCGCCTTGTGGAGCCGCACGTGCTTGCGGAGGAGAACGGGTCCTGGAGCTGGCAGCCATGTTGGGAGCGAAACCCCAGAGGTGGACTTCCTGGGGAAGGCAAAATGACGTTCATGGGGAGTTTCGTTAGTCGCCGTGCACAGGAGCGACCGAATGGAGTGAAGTGCGTAGGGCAGGACCTCCTGCCACGGGCGGCTGGGAGATTTCTGGACCGTAGGGCCAGCTGGACGGCCTTCCAGACCGTCCCATTCTCCCGCTCCACCTGCCCGTTTCCCCGGGGCTTGTAGCTGGTCGTCCTGCTCGAGGCAATGCCCCTGTTGAGCAGGTACTGGCGCAGCTCATCGCTCATAAATGAGGATCCCCGGTCGCCGTGGACGTAGGCAGGGAAACCGAACAGAGCGAAGATGGTGTTCAGGGCTTTGATGACGGTGGCAGACGTCATATCGGGGCATGGGATGGCGAAGGGGAATCCGGAATATTCGTCACCCACATTAAGAAAGTACGTGTTGCGGTCGGTGGAGGGGAGGGGGCCTTTGAAGTCCACGTTGAGGCGTTCAAAGGGGCGGGAGGCCTTCACCAGGCACGCACAGTCTGGCCGGCAGAAGCGCGGTTTACACTCCGCGCAGACCTGGCAGTCTCTGGTGATAACCCTGACTTCCTCGATGGAGTAGGGCAGATTGCGGGCCTTTATGAAATGATAAAAGCGGGTGATCCCTGGGTGACAGAGATCGTCGTGCAGGGTCTGGAGTCGGTCCGCTTGTGCGCTGGCACATGTACCTCGGGATAGGGCTTAATGCAAAATCTCGTAATTGTAGGTGGAGAGCTCGACCCTCCTTCTCAAGATCTTATCATTTTTGATCTTACCCCGCTGTGTGTTGTTAAACATGAAGGCAACTGATCGTTGGTCAGTGAGGAGTGTGAATCTCCTGCCGGCCAGGTAATGCCTCGAATGCCGCACAGCTTCAACGATAACTTGGGCCTCCTTTTCGACAGAGGAGTGCCGAATTTCAGAGGCATGGAGGGTGTGGGAAAAGAATGCCACGGGCCTGCCTGCCTGGTTGAGGGTGGCGGCCAGAGCGACGTCTGATGCATCGCTCTCGAATTGGAAAGGGAGCGTCTCGTCGACCGCGTACATCGCGGCCTTGGCGATGTCGGCCTTGATACTGTGGAGGCTTGGTGAGCCTTGGCCGTCAGTGGGAAAACGGTGGAGTGGATGAGTGGGGGGGGCTTCTCCGCATAGTTAGGGACCCACTGGGCGTAGTACGAGAAGAACCCCAGGCATTGTTTGAGGGCCTTGGGGCAGTGGGGGAGGGGCAGTTCCATGAGGGGGCGCATGCGATCAGGGTCGGGCCCTAGAACTCCGCTCTGAACCACATAGCCGAGGATGGCTCATCGGTTCGTGCTGAACACGCACTTCTCCTTGTTGTACGTTAGGTTGAGGAGTTTGGCAGTGTGGAGGAATTTGGAAAGGTTAGCGTCGTGGTCCTGCTGGTCGTGACCGCAGATGGTGACGTTATCCAGGTACGTGAAAGAGGCCAACAGTCCGTACTGGTCAATCATTCGGTCCATCTCCCGTTAGAAGACCGAGACCCCGTTAGTGATGCTGATGGGAACCCTAAAGAAGTGCTAAAGGCGGCCGTCTGCTTCAAACGCGGTGTACTAGCGGTCCGACTTGCGAATGGAGAGCTGGCGGTAGGCAGATTTCAGGTCTACTGTCGAGAAGACCTGGTACTGTGCAATCTGATTGACCATATCAGATATGCGTGGGAGGGGGTACACGTCGAGCTGCGTGTACCAATTGATGGTCTGACTGTAGTCAACGACCATCCTGTTTTTCTCCCCAGTTTTCACCACTACCACTTGGGCTCTCCAGAGGCTGGTGCTGGCCTCGATGATACCTTCCCGCAGTAGCCGCTGGACCTCCGACCTGATGAAGGTCTTGTCCTGGACACTGTACCGTCTGCTCTTGGTGGCGATGGGTTTGCAATCCGAGGTGAGGTTCACAAACAGGGAAGGTGGGTTGACCTTAAGGGTCGTGAGACCGCAGACAGGCCAAATTTCAGGGTTAGGCTCTGGAGATTGCACTGGAAGTTCAGGCCATGTAGCCATGCAGCGCAGAGGTTGGGGAGGACGTAGAGCCGGAAGCCGCTGAACTCTACGCCCTGGATGGTGAAGGTGGCAGTGCAATACCCCCGGATCGCCACCGGGTGGATGAAGCTCTCCGTGCTCCCGGAGTCCAGAAGGCAGGATATCTTGTGCCCGTCGACCTTCACTGTCGTCGACGCGGTCGCGATGTTGTGCGGTTGGGACTGGTCGATCGTGATGGAGACCAGGCGTGGCAGTCGGCGGCGGTTGCAGGCGATGAGCGGCCTGATGAGGTGCAGTAGTCCAGAGGCGGGGAAGATGGCGGCGCTCACGGGCCGCACGTGTCCTGAGGCAGGCAAGATGACGGCGCCCACGGGCCACACGTGTTGTGATGCGAGCAAGATGGAGGCGCCCACGGGCCACACGTGGTCTGAGGCGAGGAAGATGGCGGCGCCCACGGGTCGCACGTGGGGGGTGTAAGGACAATAGCGGCGATCGAGCGGGCCTGGTACACAGCAGTGAAATGTCCTTTCTTCCCGCAGGCTTTGCAGAGCGTGCTCCGTGCCGGGCAGCGCTGCCGGGGGTGTTTTGACTGTCCACAGAAGTAGCACTTGGGTCCCCCGGGGTTGGTTGGTTGCCGCGCGGTGCAGGCCTGGGGTTGGCTGGGGGAGGTCGCTGATGTGGTCCATGGTGGGGTGTTCGCTGTCGGGGTCCACGATGCGCAGGAGGGATGGGCCTTGCGGTCGGGCGCATACGTCTGTATATTGCGTGAGGTGACTGTGAGCGAGAGTGCTTGTTTCTTGGTCGCTGCGAGGTCGAGGGTAGCCCCTTCTAAGAGGCGCTGACGGATGTAGGCCGACCCTATGCCCGTAACGAACGCGTCTCCATGTAGCAGGTCAGAATGTTCAGCGCTCGAAATGGCCTGGCAATCGCAGTCTCTCACCAGGACGTGCAGGGCACGCCAGAAATCTTCCACAGACTCACCGGGGAGTTGATGCTGCGTGGACAGGAGGTGCCTGGCATAGATTTTGTTAGTCTGCTGATTGTAGTTCTCCTTCAGTAGTGCCATGGCCTCAGCGTAGGTCGGCGCGTCCCGGATGAGGGGAAAAATAGCGGCGCTCAGCCGCATGTAAAGGATCTGGAGCTTCTGTGCCTCGGGGCGTGGTTCAGTCGCAAATCCAATGTAAGCTTCAAAGCAAGCTAGCCAATGTGCGAAGGCCGACTTGGCGTTGTCTGCTTGAGGGTGCAGCTGCCAGCGATCAGGCTTGATGCGGAGATCCATCGTTGTAAAATCTCTGCGTAATAAATTGATGCACTATCAATTACGACAAGACGAGAGTAGAGAGTAATCGAGGCTTTACACATTTGACTCACGCTCACACTCAAATGCACACACGCACACATGATCATATATACACACACATGCTCACACAAATGCTCACACATATGTATTCACAATCACACTCACACGCAAACACATACATAAGATCATATGCACTCTATTACGGGACAGGTTTTAGAGAACCCGAAAGTGTATCATGGAATTCACCTGACCCATAACTTTAAATAGATTTTGGTTATGGGGAGCACAAGGGCCCACTTTACAGGTGTGCAACAGAGAGCGAAAGTGTTTAAACAAAAATCAATGTTTATTCTATGAATCCAGTTAACATTTTTAAACACACACAGTAAACATCTTCGCAACTATCAACTCAGAATGCTCCCCCCAAAGAATACATTACTCTATAAGTAACCCTTAATCTTTCCTTACAACACCATAAGACAAAAGACCCTTTTTACAGAAAGACAACAGGCTTAAATTCTCTACTGCGAGCAGTTATCACTGTTAAATTAGCAAGTGATCTGAAGGCATTCTTTTCATACAAAGAGAGATCAGAATTACACCTTGTTTCTCTGGATGCAGCTCCCAATCTGCAAAATGAAACTAAACACACACTGTAGCTGCCAGCCCAAAGCGAAAGTAAAACAGACAGACAGCCCAGCTCCACACACACTCTGATATCATTGCAGCTATTTGATAAACACCCATTTCTTCGAGGTACTCTCACATGACAACTCACATACACATGTACGCTCTCACACACACTCACGCAAGCACAAACACACACTCACATTTACACACACAGAACAGCACAGAACAGGCCCTTCGGCCCTCGATGTTGTGCCAAGCATTGCCCGAAACCAAGACCAAGCTATCCCACCCCCTGTCATTCTGGTGTGCTCCATGTGCCTATCCAATAACCACTTGAAAGTTCCTGAAGTGTCCGGCTCCACTATCACAGCAGGCAGTCCATTCCACACCCTAACCACTCTCTGAGTAAAGAGCCTACCTCGGACATCCCTCCTATATCTCCCACCCTGAATCTTATAGTTATGCCCCCTTGTAACAGCTACATCCACCCGAGGAAATAGTCTCTGAACGTCCACTCTATCTATTCCCCCTCATTATCTTATAAACCTCTATTAAGTCGCCTCTCATCCTCCTCCGCTCCAAAGAGAAAAGCCCTAGCTCCCTTAACCTTTCCTCATAAAACCTATCCTGCAAACCAGGCAGCATCCTGGTAAATCTCATTTGCACCCTTTCCAATGCTTCCACATCCTTCCTATAGTGAGGTGACCAGAACTGCACACAATACTCCAAATGTGGTCTCACCAGGGTCATGTACAGCTGCAGCATAACCCCGCGGCTCTTAAACTCAAGCCCCCGGTAATAAACGCTAACACACGGCTTCTTCACGGCTCTGTCCACTTGAGAGGCAACCTTCAGAGATCTATGGACATGAACCCCAAGATCTCTCTGTTCTTCCACATTCCTCAGAACACTGGCGTTGACCCTGTAATCCGCATTCAAATTGTTCTACCAAAATGAATCACCTCGCACTTACCAGGGTTAAACTCCATCTGCCATTTTTCAGCCCAGCTCTGCATCCTATCAATGTCTCTTTGCAGCCTACACAGCCCTCCACCTCATCCATTACTCCACCAATCTTGGTGTCATCAGCAAATTTACTGACTCACCCTTCAGCCCCCTCCTCCAAGTCATTGATAAAAATCACAAATAGCAGAGGACCCAGCACTGATCCCTGTGGTACACCGCTGGTAACTGGTCTCCAGTCTGAAAATTTTCCATCCACCACCACCCTCTGTCTTCGATGTGACAGCCAGTTACTTATCCAATTGGCCAAATTTCCATCTATCCCACACCTTACTTTCTTCATAGGCCGACCGTGGAGAACCTTATCAAACGCCTTACTAAAATCCATGTATACGACATCAACTGCTCTACCTTCATCTACACACTTAGTTACCGCCTCAAAGAATTCAATCAAATTTGTGAGGCAAGACTTACCCTTCACGAATCCGTGTTGACTATCCTGGATAAAGCTGCATCTTTCCAAATAATCATAAATCCTATCCTTCAGGACCTTTTTCATTAACTTACTGACCACCGAAGTAAGACTAACCGGCCTATAATTAACAGGGCCATTCCTCTTCCCTTTCTTGAATAGAGGAACAACATTCACCACTCTCCAGTCCTCTGGCACTATCCCCGTGGACAGTGAGGACCAAAAGATCAAAGCCAAAGGCTTTCCAATCCCATCCCTTGCGTCCCAAAGAATCCTTGGATATATCCCATCTGGCCCAGGGGACTTGTCGACCCTAAGGTTTTTCAAAATTACTAATACATCCTTCCTCAGAACATCTACCTCCTCCAGCCTACCGGGCTGTATCACACTCTCATCCTCAAAAACATGGCCCCTCTCCTTGGTGAACACTGAAGAAAAGTATTCATTCAACGCCTCTCCTATTTCTTCTGACTCCATGCACAAGTTCCCACTACTGTCCTTGACCGGCCCTAACCTCACCCGGTCATTCTTTTATTTCTCACATAAGAGTAAAAAGCCTTGGGGTTTTCCTTGATCCGACCCGCCAAGGACTTCTCATGCCCGCTCCTAGCTCTCGTAAGCCCTTTTTTTAGCTCATTCCTTGCTACCTTGTGACCCTCAAGCGACCCAACTGAACCTTGTTTTCTCATCCTTACATATGCCTCCTTTTTCCTCTTGACAAGGCATTCAACCTCTTTTGTGAACCATGGTTCCCTCACACGGCCATTTCCTCCCTGCCTGACAGGGACATACCTATCAAGGACACGCCGTATTTGTTCCTTGAACAAGCTCCACTTTTCATTTGTGCCTTTCCCTGACCGTTTCTGTTCCCATCTTATGCTCCCTAATTCTTGCCTAATCGCATCATAATTACCCCTCCCCCAATTATAAACCTTGCCCTGCCTTATGGCCCTATCCCTCTCCATTGCAATAGTGAAAGACACCGAATTGTGGTCACTATCTCCAAAGTGCTCTCCCACAAACAAATCTAACACTTGGCCCGGTTCATTACCCAGTACCAAATCCAATGTGCCCCCCCCCTCTTGTCAGCCTATCCACATATTGTGTCAGGAAACCCTCCTGCGCACACTGTACAAACACTGCTCCATCTGAAATGTTTGACCTATAGAGGTTCCAATCAATATTTGGAAAGTTAAAATCACCCATGACAATTACCCTGAGACGTCCACACCTATCCATAATCTGTTTTGCAATTTCTTCCTCCACATCTCTATTACTATTTGGGGGCCTATAGAAAACTCCTAACAACGTGACCGCTCATTTCCTATTTCTACCTTCGGCCCATATTACCTCAGTAGGCAGATCCCCTTCGAACTGCCTTTCTGCAGCCGTTAAACTATCCTTGATTAGCAATGCTACTCCTCCACCTCTTTTACCACGTTCCCTACTCTTACTGAAACATCTATACCCCGAACTTCCAACAACCATTCCTGTCCCTATTCTAACCATGTCTCCGTAATGGCCACAACATCGTAGTCCCAAGTACCAATCCACGCACCAGGTTCACCTACCTTATCCCGGATGTTCCTTGCATTGAAGTAGACACACTTCAACCCACCTTTCTGTCTGCCAGTACACTCCTGCGACCTTGATGCCCTCCTCAGTACCTCACTACTCTCAACACTGGCTTCTGGACTATAGCTCGTTTTCCCATCCCCCTGACAAATTAGTTTAAACCCCCCCCGAAGAGCCGTGGCGCATTTCCCTCTCAGGATATTGGTGCCCCTCTTGGTCAGGTGCAAACCGGTGCCACCTTCCCCAGAATGTGCTCCAATTATCCATGTAACTGAAACCCTCCCTCCTACACCATCCCTGCAGCCACGTGTTTATCTGCACTCTCTCCCTGTTCCTCACCTCGCTAGCACGTGGCACCGGCAACAAACCAGAGATGACAGCATGGTTTGTCCTGGCTCTCAGCTCCCACCCTAGCTCCCTAAATTCCTGTTTTAAATCCCCGTCCCTTCTCTTACCTATGTCATTGGTACCGATGTGTACCACGACTTGTGACTGTTCCCCCTCCCCTTAAGGATTCTGAAAACACGGTCCGAGACGTCACGGACCCTGGCACCCGGGAGGCAACATACTATCCGTGAGTCTCTTTCGTTGCCACAGAACCGTCTATCTGTCCCTCTAACTATCGAGTCCCCAATAACTATTGCTCTCCTGCTCTACCTCCTTCCCTTCTGAGCTACAGGGACGGACTCAGTGCTGGAGATCCGTTCACCGTGGCTTACCCCTTGTAGGTCATCCCCCTAAACAGTATCCAAAGCGGCATACTTGTTACTGAGGGGAACAACCACAGAGGATCCCTGCACTGACTGCTTCCTCCCAGCCCCTCTCACCGTCACCCATCTATCTTGATTCTTCGAAGTAATTACATCCCTGAAGTTACTATCTATGACCACCTCTGCCTCCCGAATGATCTGAAGTTCATCCAGCTCTAGTTCCCTAACGCTGTTTCTGAGGAGCTGAAGATGGGTGCACTTCCCACAGTTGAAATCAGCAGGGACACTGACGGCGTCCCTCACCTCAAACATTCTGCAGGAGGAACACTGCCTTCCCCTCTAGATAAAACAAGAAAAAGAAAGACAGAGCTTACCTGTTATTCACTCTACCCCTTAGGTTAGAGGAGGTGGAAGGGTGGGGGACACTACAAGTATAGTGTCTAGGGTTTAGGAACTGCCCAACTTAAATACAGGTAAAAATAAAACACTTAACCAGCAACCACTGTGCCCCGCACGAGAATAGCAATCAGCTGTTATGGGCCCGCGCAAACAATTTAAATCTTTACTCCTTACCCAGCAGTCACTCGGTCCTCACTCCGACCGGATTCAGCTGAAAACTCCCAACAGTATGTTTTTTAAAATTTACCCCCCTTCTCAGCAAGCACTCACTCAGCAACCACTGTGCTCCGCACGAGAACAGCAATCAGCTGTTATGGGCCCGCGCAAACAATTTAAATCTTTACTACTTACCCAGCAGTCACTCGGTCCTCACTCCAACCGTATTCAGCTAGAAACTCCCAACAGTAAGTTTTTAAAAACATTTACTCCCCTTCTCAGCAATCACTCACTCATCAACCACTGCGCCCTCAGAACACCTCAGGGAAAAGAAAAACTACTTACCAGTCACCAGCCAATCACTTACCTGCAGGTTGTGACGTCACGGTTCAATTCCTTTCTACTTCTACCTGCCCTCGAGTCTCCCTCTTGATCTTTACTCGGCTGGGATCCTTACAGTGATTGTTTTTCTTTGGTTGGTGGAGGAAGTAGGGAGGGAAACACTGAAGAAGTGTTTGGGGTTTAACTGTCACTTGACAACAGCTCCTCCAGAAACCACCTAACACATACTCATACAAACACACACAAACATACTCACATTTAATCACATATGCTCAAACACAATCACATGCACACACTCACACAAGCAATAGTGGTAGGGGATTCATTAGTTAGAGGAGCAGACAGGTGTTTCTGCAGATGTAGATGTAACTCCAGGATGGTGTGTTGCCTCATGGGACCAGGATCAGGGATGTCACTGAACGGCTGAAGGGGGTGAGGTTGGGGGGTGGTTAATAAGACAGAAGTTGTGGTTCACGTTGATACCAACGATATTGGTAGAATGAAGGATGAGGCCCTGCTTCAAGAATTGAGGGAGCGAGGTAGTAGACTTAAGAGAAAGATCTCAAAGGTTGTCATCTCTGGATTACTCCCAGTGCTATGTTCTAACGAGTACAGAAGTAGGAGAATAGGGAAGATGAATGCAGAGAGTCACAGAGGTTTACAGCATGGAAACAGGCCCTTCTGCCCAACCTGTCCATGCCGCCCAGTTTATAGCACTATGCATGTCCCAATTGCCCGCATTTGGCCCATATCCCTCTGTACTCATCTTTACCATTTAACTGTCTGTAAAAAAGGGTTTTAGATTGGTGGAAGGCTGATTTTATTAAAATAAGGCAGGATCTGGCCGAAGTGTGACTTTCATGCATCGGTGCAGACCCGATGGGCCAAAGTACCTCACTGTAATATGCAGCTTGCCTGAGCTACCCGAAGGGTTGGGATATAACCACTTCGCCTCGGAGACCTTAGTTGAGCGCCGTTCAGTACTGGTTTCCACAAACGGGGATCGGGCGGATTGGCACTTGGGGGGTATCTCCCTGGGGATCGGGGGCCTCTGGGTGGTTGGCCTTCAGGCAAGGTGGCACCCTGGCACTGCTGGTGCCACCAAGGCACCATGACACTGCCAGCCTGGCACCCTGGGTGCCCCTGAGATGAGGTGTTGGATCTCCTCCTGCGCTGAGGAGTTGTGGCGAGCAGAGCTCCTCAGTGCAGGAAACAGAAGGAAGTGTGGCCTTGGCGGGGCAACAGAGTCGATAGCATGGTCTTTCTCAGCGCTGTGAGCGCTGGAGACACCTGGCTAAACACGCTCAATATGGGACTCTTGCAATTCGGTTAGATCGCACCCCATGATTCTATGCGACACGCAGACATTGACACACATATGCACTCACGCTCACACACTCACACTCACTCACACACTCACTCACCCAAATACAATCACACAAACACACACACTCACAGAAACGCACATTCACAATCGCACATGCACACACAAATCATATGCGCGCACACGCACTCACATTCACACGATCACACTCAAATAATCACCTTTACACAATCACCCTCACACCCACACTCACATAATCAAACTCTCACACACACATTCAGGTACTCAATCATACGCACACACACATACACACATTCTTGCACTCACGCGCACACACACACACTCACAATCACACACACACAATGACACACATGCACACACAATCACACACACGCAATCACACCTTAACAATCACACTCTTGCACTCACACATAATGACACTTTCACACACACTCACACACACAAGCGTGCACACAATCACACTCTCGCACACACTCACATTCACACGCACACACAATCACATACAATCACATTCGCACTCAGAAACACAATCACATTCACGCACACACTCTCACACACACCCCTCACACAATCACACTCTTGCACTCACACACATAATGACACTTTCACACACACTCACACACACACACAATCGCGCACACAATCACCGTCTCGCACTAACACACATACACTCACAGAATCTAATCAAGTACATGGCTTCATGAAAAGGAAATTGTGTCTGACTAATTTATTAGAGTTGGGGGTACTTCTGCACGAAACGCAGGGGTGGCACAGTGGTTAGCATTGCTGCCTCACAGCGCCAGGGGTCCGGGCTCAATTCCAGCCTTGGGTGACACTGTGGAGTTTATACATTCTCCCCGTGTTTGCGTGGGTTTTTTCCGGATGCTCTGGTTTCCTCCCACCGTCCAAAGATGTAGAGGTTAGGTGGATTGGCCTTGATAAATTGCCCCTTAGGGTGCAAAATGTTAGGTGGGGTTACTGAGTTATGGGGATCGGATGGGAGCATGTGTCTAGGTGGAGTGCTCTTTTGGAGGGTCGGGACAGACTCATTGGGTCACATGGTTTCCTCCTGCACTGTAGGGATTCTATGATCCTATGAAAGCTGGCACACAAATGCAGAGGTAATCAGGAAAGCTAATGGAGTGTTGGCCCTTATTTCACTGTGGTTATAGTACAAGAGTAGGGAAGTCTTGCTGGAATTGTACAAGTTACTGGTGAGAACACATCCGGAGAACTGGGAGCAGTTTTGGTCCCCTTATTTAGGAAAGCTATTATTTCATTGGAGGTGGTTCATAGAAGATTCACTAGGATGATTCCCCGGTATATGAGCAAAGATTAAGCATTTTGGGACTCTACTCATTGGAATTTCGAAGAATGAGAGGTGCTGTCATTGAAACTTATAGGATTCTTAATGGGCTTGACAGGGTAAATGCTGAGAAGGTGTTTACCCTATAGGCCACCGAATGATAACATCACGGTCGGGTGGGCAATAAACCAGGAAATAACTGATGCATGTAAAAATGGTATGGCAATTATCATGGGGGATTTAAATCTCCATGTCGATTGGTAAAACCACATCGGTCAAGGCAGCCTTGAGGAGGAGGTCATAGAATGTATTCGTGACACTTTCCTCGAACAGTATGTAAGAGAATAGGGAGCAAGCTATCCTAGTGGGGAAAATGTTTGAATCTATCATCAGAGAAGAAATAGCTTGACATCTGGATAGAAATTGTCCCATTGGACAGACGCAGCATGGGTTCATGAAAGGCAGGTCATGCTTAAGAAATGTACTGGAATTCTTTAAGGACATATGAGCGCAATGGACAATGGGGAAACGGTGGTTGTGGTGTACCTGGATTTCAAGAAGGCATTCGACAAGATGCCGCACAGAAGACTACTGCATAAGATAAAGGTGCATGCATTACGGGTAATGTATTAGCATGGATAGAGGATTGGTTAAGTAACAGAAAGCGAGTGGAGATAAATGGGTGTTTTTCTGGTTGATGATCAGTGGCTAGTGGTGTCCCTTGGGGATCAGTTTTGGAACCACAACTGTTTACGATTTACATAGATGATTTGGAGTTGGGGACCAAGTGGAATGTGTCAAGGTTCGCAGATGACACTATGATGAATGGTAGAGTAAAGTGTGCAGAGGACACTGAAAGTTTGCAAAGGGATATAGATAGTTTACGTGAGTGGGCAAGGGTCTGTCAATGTTGGTAAATGTGAGGTAATCCATTTTGGTAGGAATAATAGCAAAATGCACTAATATTTAAGTGGTAAAAAATTGCAGCATGCTGCTGTGCAGAGGGACCTTGGTGTCCTTGTGCATGAGTCGCAAAAAGTTGGTTTGCAGGTGCAGCAGGTAATTAGGAAGGCAAATGGAATTTTACTTCATTGCCAGAGGGATGGAGTTTAAAAACAGGGAGGTTATGTGGCAGCTGTATAAAGTGCTGGTGAGGCCACACCTAGAGTACTGTGTACAGTTTTGGTCTCCTTACTTGAGAAGGGATGGACTGGCATTGGAGGGGGTGCAGAGGAGATTCACTAGGTTGATTCCGGAGTTGAGAGGATGGGCTTATGAGGACAGACTCAGTAGACTGGGACTATACTCATTGGAATTTAGAAGAATGAGGGGGGGATTTTATAGAAACGTATAAAATTATAAAGGGAATAGATAAGATAGAAGCACGGAGGTTGTTTCCACTGGTGGGTGAAACTAGAACTCGGGAGGGGGGTGGCATAGCCTCAAAATAAAGGGAAGTAGATTAAGGATTGAGTTGAGGAGGAACTTCTTCACCCAAAGGGTAGTGAATCTATCGGATTTCCTACCCAGTGAAGCAGTTGAGGCTGCCTCGTTGAATGCTTTTAAGGCAAAGATAGATAGATTTTTGAACAGTAAAGGAATTAAGGGTTATGGTGAGCGGGAGGGTAAGTGCAGCTGAGTCCACAAAAAGAACAGCTATGATCTTGTTGAATGGCGGAACAGGGTTTAGGGGCCATTTGGCCTACCCCTGCTCCTCATTCCTATGTTCTCATGGGAGAGTCAAGGACCAGAGGGCATAGTCTCAAAATAAACGTGTGCCAATTTAAGACTGAGATGAGGAGGATTTTCTTCTCTCAGAGGGTTGTCCTTGTCACAGAGTTGTGAAGGCAGAGTCATTGGGCGGGATTCTCCAAGCCACCAGTCAACCGGAGAATAGGTGTTTACTCCGAAACGGCCCACGACGCAGTTCCGACGGCGGTTACCGAATCTCCGCAAACCCAAAAGTTATGCGATCGCGGCAGGCGCCGCACGGCCCGGAGAATCGCGGGAGCTGGCCGGACAAGCAATTCTCCAGGCCCCCAATGTTGCTGCGCCTCGGATGGGCCGAAGTCCTGAAGGCGTGTTCCAAAGTCACGACGGCATGGTTCGAACCACCTATAAAAAATCTTCAGAGAGACGTGTTGGCTGACAAGGCGTCTGGAGGAGGTAGGGGTCGGCGTGGGGGACCTTTGGCTGGCAAAACGAACATGACCGTGGCAGCTGCGGGGGAGGGAGGCCTTCCAGGGTCGGGGGGAGTGGGGTGTCGGGGAAGGGGGGGGAGACAGTCGCGGTGACTGGGAACCACCTGCATGACAGGGCGGTGCCAACGCCATGGACGCCATTACAGTGGCCATGCTGATGGGCACACACCCCGGGCTCTGGCTGAGCGCAGGCCTCTCAGCCATTTGGATGGGTGCCGGACCCCTCACAGGGCACCCACCCAGCCGGCGACACCCACCGGCGGTTAGATCCAGGGCCGGACCCAAGACAGCCCCCAGTGCGGGCAGTGCCATTAAATGATGGCCTTGGCAGGAGGGACGGGCGACAGGATTTGAGGCACCGACGGGGCAGGGATGGGGCGTGGCTGGGGCGCGAGCTGCCAACCGGGGCGACCATGTAGCCCATGGCACCTGGTTGTGGAGGGGGTTATGCACCATGATGAAAATTTGTCTACCGACTTCCGGTTGCGGCGATGACCAGCTAAGCCGCACGTTTCGGCACCTCCCGTTTCAACGGACTTTTGGGCTCTTATCGGGAGCCCCAACGGAAATTTTTTACGGCCAAACCCAGTGTGAGGTGACAAAGGAAGAAGTCCCCCCGGGTGTGGATGGAAAGGAGCGACAGCAGTGTCCAGATTGCGGAGAATCCTCTGCACAGCAGAGAAGGGAAGGGCGAAGCAAGGTGGCGGCCGAGGGAGCCCAGATGGTATGGGGCCCGGAACAGCAGGAGTTCCTCCAACGATGTGTGGAGGAGCTCAAGAAAGAGGTGCTGGCGCCGATGTTACTGGCAATCGAGGGATTGAAGGAAACACAAAAGGTCCAGGCGATGGAACTCCGTGGAGTGAAGGCAAAGGCAGCCGAGAACGAAGACGAGATACAGGGCCTGGTGGTAAAAACGGAGACGCACAAAGCACTACATAAGAGGTGCATAGAAAGGCTGGAAGCCCTGGAGAACAGCTCGAGGAGGAAGAATCTAAGGATTTTAGGTCTTCCTGAAGGGACAGAGGGTGCTGATGCTGGGGCGTATGTGAGTACGATGCTCCATACTCTAATGGGAGCTGAGGCCCCAACGGGCCCCCTGGAAGTGGAGGGATCGTACCGGGTCCTTGTGAGAAGACCAAAGGCAGGGGAAACACAACGAGCAATAGTGGCGAGGTTCCACCGCTACAGGGACTAAGAGGACTACTGAGCTGGGCTAAGAGGACACGGAGCAGCAAGTGGGAGAACGCGGTGATACGCGTATATCAAGATTGGAATGCGGAGGTGGCGAGAAGGAGGGCGAGCTTCAATCGGGCCAAGGCACTGCTCCATAGGAAGAAAGTCAAATTTGGGATGCTGCAGCCGGCAAGATTGTGGGTCACACACCAGGGCAAACACCACTACTTCGAGACGGCGGAGGAGGCATGGACATTCATTCAGGAAGAGAAATTGGCCTAGACTTGATAAATTGATGTCTGGAGAGAGGTGGCACAGAAATGTAGTGGGGAGAGGGCTAATATGTAAGAATGTTGGACGGGGAATCTCCCCCCCCCCCCCCCCCGCGAGGGGGGACACACACGAAGAAATATGAGCGCCGGTGGAAAAGGGGACAGGGAAGGCGAATGAGGGAACTGCGCCATTAGGGGCGGGGCCGAGAGGGGAGCGCGGGTTTTTTCCCGCGCTATGGAAATTGAGGCGGGAAAAAGGGCGCAGGAGGGAAGGGGGCCTCACACATAGGGAGGTCAAAGGATAAACGGGGGAAGCCGAGGTCAGCCAGAGTTAGCTGACTCCCGAAAGCAATATGGGGGGAGCAATCAAGCTAGAGGGGAATCTAGCGGGGGGGGGGGGGAGGGATTAACTGGGTTGCTGCTGCTGAGAGTAAGGGGGAACTGATACGAGACTAGGTGGTCGGGACGGGAGGGCGCCGTCTGGGGACAGACGGGTGCGTGGGACCTGGGTGAGGAACTGGCTTAAAAAAGGGGATGGCTAGTCGACGAGGGGGGGGTGGTAAATGGCCTCCCAACCCGACTGATCACGTGGAATGTGAGAGGTTTAAATGGGCCGATTAAGAGGGCAAGGGTGTTTGCGCACTTAACCACGTCCGCCTTCAGTCTCTTTATGCTCCAGGAGACGCACCTGAAATTGGCGGATCAGGTTAGACTGAGGAAAGGATGGGTGGGGCAGGTATTCCACTCAGGGTTAGATGCGAAAAACAGAGGGGTGGCAATACTGGTGGGGAAACGGCTAAGTTCGAGGCTAAGACCATAGTGGTGGATAGTGGGGGCAGGTACGTGATGGTGAGTGGCAGATTGCAAGGGGAGGCGGTGGTGCTGGTGAACGTATACGCCCCGAACTGGGATGACGCGGGATTCATGAAGCGAATGCTGGGACGTATCCCGGACCTGGAGGCGGGAAGCTTGGTAATGGGGGGGGATTTTAACAGTGCTGGACCCAGGGCTGGACCGGTCCAGATCCAGGACCGGGAGAAGGCCGGCAGCGGCCAAGGTGCTTAAGGGATTTATGGAGCAGATGGGAGGGGTAGATCCGTGGAGATTTGCTAGTCCGATGGGGAAAGAGTTTTTTTCCTTCTCCCACGTCCATAAAGTATATTCCCGGATAGACTTTTTTGTCTTGGGAAGGGCGCTGATCCCGAAAGTGGCAGGAATGGAGTACTCGGCTACAGCCGTTTCAGATCACGCCCCACATTGGGTGGATCTGGATCTAGGAGAAGAAAGGAGCAGCGCCCACTTTGGAGATTAGACATGGGACTACTGGCGGACGAGGAGGTATGCGGAAGGGTGAGGGGATGCATCGAAAGATACCTGGAGGTTAATGATGGTGGGGAGGTCCAGGTGGGGGTAGTATGGGAAGCGCTGAAGGCGGTGGTTAGAGGAGAGCTGATTTCCATTAGAGCCCACAACGGGAAACAAGAGGGTAAAGAAAGAGAGAGATTGGTTGGAGAAATTCTGAGGGTGGATAGGCAGTATGCGGAGGTCCCGGATGAAGGGCTATACAAGGAAAGACGAAGACTACAGACGGAGTTTGACCTGCTGACCACGGGAAAGGCGGAGACACAGTGGAGGAAGGCACAGGGAATACAATATGAATATGGGGAAAAGGCGAGTCGGCTGCTGGCCCAACAACTTCGAAAGAGGGGGGCGGCGAGACAAATCGGAGGAATTAGTGACGAAACAGGAAAGATGGAGCAGAGAGCAGGGAAAGTGAACGAGGTGTTCAAGACGTTTTATGAGAGGTTGTATAAGTCCCAACCCCCGGACGGGAAAGAGGGAATGATACACTTTTTGGACCAGCTGGAGTTCCCGAGGGTGGAGGGGCAGGAGGTGGCAGGTCTTGGGGCGCAGATTGAGGTGGAGGAGGTGATCAAAGGAATTGGGAATATGCAAGCAGGGAAGGCCCCGGGACCAGATGGGTTCCCGGTGGAATTTTACAGGAAGTATATGGACCTGCTGGCCCCGCTTCTGGCGAGAACCTTCAATGAGGCTAAGGAAAGGGGGACATTACCCCCGACAATGTCGGAGGTGATGATATCGTTAATTCTGAAACGAGACAAAGACCCGCTGCAGTGTGGGTCATACAGGCCCATCTCCCTCCTAAACGTAGATGCCAAGCTGCTGGCCAAAGTGATGGCGACAAGGATAGAGGAGTGCGTCCCAGGGGTGGTACATGACGACCAGACAGGGTTTGTTAAAGGGAGACAATTGAACGCCAATATACGAAGGTTGCTGGGGGTGATGATGATGCCCCCACCGGAGGGGGAGGCAGAGATAGTGGTGGCGATGGATGCAGAGAAGGCATTCGATAGAGTGGAGTGGGACTATTTGTGGGAGGTGCTGAAGAGATTTGGGTTGGGGAGGGGTTCATTAGATGGGTTAGACTCCTGTACGGGGCCCCGGTGGCAAGCGTTGTTACAAATAGGCAAAGATCGGGTTACTTCCGATTACATAGGGGTACAAGACAGGGGTGCCCCCTGTCCCCGTTACTATTCGCGTTGGCAATTGAGCCATTGGCCATAGCGCTGAGGGACTCTAAGAAGTGGAGGGGGGTGCTTAGAGGTGGAGAGGAACATCGAGTGTCACTGTATGCAGACGATTTACTGCTATATGTGGCGGACCCAGTAGAGGGGATGCCAGAGGTAATGCATCAGGGAGTTTGGAGAGTTCTCGGGATATAAATTAAATATGGGAAAGAGCGAACTTTTTGTGATGCACCCCGGGGAACAGGGCAGGGGGATAGATGCTCTGCCGCTGAGGAGAGTGACAGGAAATTTTCGATACCTGGGGATTCAGGTGACCAGGAACTGGGGAACCCTACACAAACTTAACCTGACGCGACTGGTAGAGCAGATGGAGGAGGACTTTAGGAGGTGGGATATGGTGCCCCTGTCATTGGCGGGCAGAGTACAGGCGGTCAAGATCCCGAGGTTTCTTTTCATGTTTCAGTGCCTCCCCATCCTGATTACTAAGGCCCTCTTTTAAAAAAAATAGATAGGAGCATTACGAGCTTTGTATGGGCGGGAAAGACCCCGAGGGTAAAGAGGTTCCTGCAGCGCAGTAGGGACAGAGGGGGATTGGCCCTGCCGAGTCTGAGTGACTACTATTGGGCCGCTAATGTGTCGATGGTTTGTAAGTGGATGAGGGAAGAGGATGGTGCGGCGTGGAAAAGGCTGGAGATGGCGTCCTGTAAGGGAACAAGCCTGAAAGCGCTGGCGACGGCACCGCTACCGTTCTCCCCGAAAAGGTACACCACAAACCCAGTGGTGGTGGCGACCTTGAAGATCTGGGGGCAGTGGAGATGACACAGAGGAGTGACGGGTGCCTCGGTGTGGTCCCCGATAAGGAATAACCACAGGTTCGTCCCGGGGAGGATAGATGGGGGATTTCAATGTTGGCAGCGAGCAGGAATTAGGAAGCTGAAGGACCTGTTTGTGGACGGGACGTTTGCGAGTTTGGGAGCATTGGAAGAAAAATATAAGTTGCCACCAGGGAATGCTTTCCGATACATGCAAGTGAGGCATTTACGAGGCAACAGGTGAGGGAATTTCCGCAGCTCCCGACGCAAGGGATCCATTATAGTGATTTCGGGGGCATGGGTTGGAGAAGGTAAAGTGTCGGAAATACACAGGGAGATGAGAGATGAGGGGGAGACGATGGTAGAGGAGCTGAAGGGAAAATGGGAAGAGGAGCTGGGGGAAGAAATTGAGGAGGGGCTGTGGGCAGATGCCCTAAGCAGGGTAAATTCCTCGTCCTCATGTGCCAGGCTTAGCCTGATTCAATTTAAGGTTCTACACAGGGCGCATATGACGGGAGCAAGACTGAGCAGGTTTTTTGGGGTGGAGGATAGATGTGGGAGGTGCTCGGGAAGCTCTGCGAACCACACCCACATGTTCTGGTCGTGTCCGGCACTGCATGAGTTCTGGGAGGGTGTGGCAAGAGTGGTCTCAAAGGTGGTGGGGGTCCGGGTCAAACCAAGCTGGGGGTTAGCTATATTTGGGGTTGCCAAAGAACCGGGCGTGCAGGAGACGAAAGAGGCCGGCGTTCTGGCCTTTGCGTCCCTAGTAGCCCGGCGAAGGATTCTACTCATGTGGAAAGAAGCGAAACCCCCGGGCTCGGAGGCCTGGATAAACGACATGGCAGGGTTCATAAGACTGGAGCATTTTATGAAAAATGTCATAAAATATATTTCAAAAAAAAGAAAATTTGTCTACCGCCACTCCCTGCAGATCATAATGTTTGGGCATCTTCCAGCGATGTTGGCTGCCATGGCGGGGGCCTCTGCCCTGCATGAGAGCAGGAGCAGGGGCGTCACAGAGAGGAGACGGAGGCTGCAGCAGAGGAGCCGGCTGCAGAGGGGCAGGTGGCAGCCGCTCAGGCTGGAGGGCCGCCCGCTCAACAAGCGGAGGAGGAGGACTAAGACGAGGGGGAGCCACAGGATGAGGATGCCGATCAGGAGGAAGGGGAGGGGTGTAGGGTGAGGTGGTGCCACGAAGGTGCCTGATGAGGCCATGTGTGTACCGGCGCCGCATGTCCTTCGAGGATCTCCTGGACCGGGCATGCAGGAGGAGACTCCTGATGAGCTGGGAAACCGTCGCCCATATCTGCCACATGATGGCACACCTGGTACCGCGTGGGACTGGGGGGGGGAGACACCCTCTCCCGGTCGGCCTCAACTTCTATGCAATGGGATCGTTCCAGTCGCCAAGTGGTGACCTGTCCGGCACCTTGCAGGCATCAGTGCAGTGACTGATGCCCTGTATGACCTTGCGGACCGCTACATTCATTCCCTGTGGATCGTGCCCACCAAGACGACCGGACAGCAGGCTTCGCTGCCATTGCCAGGATACCCATGGTACAGGGGGTAATTGATGGGGTGCACGTCGCCTGCAGCCACCATCGTATAACAGTCTATGACCGTTCAGGTGGTCTGTGACTACCAGATGAAGATCCGGCACGTCTGCGCCCGATACCCCGGCAATGTGCATGGCTCGTTTATCCTGGCAGAATCATTCACCCCCGCCATGTTCAATTGACACCCCCTCGGCTGCGGGGCTGGTTGTTGGGGACAGAGGTTACCCGTTGCGGTCGTGGCTGATGACGCCTATACGGAGGCCACAGACCGACGCGGAGAACCGCTACAATGAGGCCCATTATGCGACCGGGTTTGTGGTCGAGAGGTGCTTTGGGATGCTGAAGATGCGCTTCAGGTGCCTGGACCGCTGTAGAGGGGCCCTCCAGTACGACTGAAGGAGGGTCGGCCACATCGTTGTGGTCTGCTGCGTCCTCCACAATATAGCCCATCAGAGGGGCGATGTGCTGGAGGAGGAGGAGGGGGAGGATCATGAGGAAGGTCACGCCTCCAAATGAGGAGGAGGAGAAGGAGGAGGACGGGGGAGGTAATGTACGGGGCATGGTGGCTGGACATGGACAGAAGGCTGCACTATGCCACCGGCAGGTCCAGTGAGCACGGGACTGTTTAATTGCCACACGTTACACCAACTAGGTGTGGGGGGGCTGCTGTTGAGCAGGGTCACGGACACAGTACGGCATTACCTCATCACCCACCACCCTCACCTCCCCCACCACTGACTAACCTTAGCTCCCACACCACCGCATCAACCGCATGCACACCACCCCTCCATGACACATCCACCTGCAGCACTACGGGCTGGGCTCTCACAGTTGCTAATGAAAGCGGGTCTGGTCCATGCCATGGGGATGGACTGCCTGCTCTGCGATGAGCTCTGAGCTCTACATCGTTAGACAATGTCTGACTCATTGCCACAGTAACACCCTCCACCTGGGTGGTCCCTGTATGTGGGCTGGACACTCCATCACATGGTCCTGTCGTTTTGCTGGGTAGTGGGGTGGTGTGGACGTCCAGGGGGGGGGGCGCACATCAAACCCACTGGAGCTCAATGTTTCATCACCCCTCACCCACAGTGGCACTCAGTTCCTGACTCACCCCTGCACACATCAGTCAGAGCACAGAGGCAGCTTTCATCGGTGGTACAGTGTATTTAATTACAAACGTTATATACATGTGCCCTAGCCCTTATAACTAAGCTGTGCTCTACACCCATGGCAACTTACTAGGTGTCTAACTTCCTGGCCTTATGGCCCTATCACTAAGTCCCGGCGGTTCCCCAGACTGTACAGCAGGAGTAGAGGCGGACTGCTGAGACTCCTGCCCTGTGACTAGGATGGCCGTTGGCACTCGTTTCCTAGGGCGGCCTTGCCTGGATGGGCCAGGCTGCTCCTCAAGCGTCTAGCTGGTGTGGTGCCACCCTGTTCTGCCCGCTGCCCACCAGATTCACCAGGGACGGTAGGCGGGGGGGGGGGAGTACGAGGTACAACGGTGTTCCGGGACCTTCCCTGCAGGAGTCACCGGCACCGGCCCCAGCACCTCCTCCTTCCTCGGGGTGCCCGATGGGCCCTGGGCTTCTCCATGGGACGGGGGTGCGAGTGGAGCCATCCCCCGAAGCACCCTTGAAACCTGGCGCTGCCAGTCCTGGAGGCCCGATCTGGTATCGACCAGGGTCTATACATTAACGGCCCTGCCTGGGACTGTGCCATCTCCCTCTGGGTCTGTGCGATGCTGGCAAGCCCCTGAGTAATGCTACCTATGCTCTCAGTGATGGCCTTCTGAGACTGGGCCATGGCCTGCTGAGTCTGGGCCACAAAGAGGAGCGCCACTGTGATCTGCAGCTGGCTCTGGTTCATGGCTGCCTGTGAGTGGGCAGCCCTGTCTTGGGCCAGGGACACCGCCTGCACATAAAGCCCCAGGCATTGCATAACCTGACCCATGTCCGACACCGTCGTCCCCATTGCCTCGACCGCGGACGCCACCCGTGCGGTTTTGGCCTGGGTGGCACGCATGACCGGTACCACCCCCTGCTCCTGCACGCGGATGCATTCCTCCACCTGCGTCTGCAGGTGCTGGAAGCCAGCCGTCATCCTCTTCTCTCGTCCCTGGGTCTCTGACTGCATTGGGTCTATGGGTGGGTGTGGAAATTCCAGGAACCCGGGACCCATCTGGGTGGCAGCTGGTTTCCGACTGTCCGGCCCTTCGGCTGCTCCTACCTCCAACTGCTGTACCAGTACGGCTGTGTGGTGCTCACCAGTAAGTGTCCCAGAAGCCTCATCATTAAAGAGACCAACCGAGGTGATAGTCTCTGCAATGGTGTAGGATATAGCAGTGAGGTGATAGCCTCTAAGGGTGTAGGAGATAGCAGTGACGGAAAGTCTGTGTCCTCATCAGAGCCAATGTCCGGGGTTTCCTGTGTTGTTTTGTGGTGCATTCCTGATCCCGGTGTGTTTGTCCCCTGTGTGTCCGTCCTCTATGTGCAGAGCAGGCTCGAGGGGCTGAATGGCCAACTCCTGTTCCTATTTCTTATGGTCTAAGTATTGTTTATTCATACATTCAAACCCGGGGAATGGTCATAGCAACTCCATACATACACACACGCACGGATGCACACACAGATGTATGTGCACACATACACATGCATGCGGACAAGCATGCGCATACATGCATGCATGCGTGCATGCACAAACAAACTCGCATGCATGCACACACGCATGCGCGTACATTGGATTGGATTTGTTTATTGCAACATGTACCGAGCGACAGTGAAAATTATTGATCTGCGTACAGTTCAGACAGATAATTCCATACATGAAAGAAAATACATAAGGCAAACATAAAATACACAATTTTAAATACGTAGACACAGGCATCGGGTGAAGCATACAGGAGTGTAGTACTACTCAGTAGAGAAAATGTGTGAAGAGATCCGATCAGTGCATATGAGGGTCATTTAGGAGTCTGGTAACAACGGGGAAGAAGCTGTTTTTGAATCTGTTACTGCGTGTTCTCAGACTTTTGTACCTCCTGCCTGATGGAAGATGTTGGAAGAGTGAATAAGCCATGTGGGAGAGGTCTTTGATTATGCTGCCCGCTTTCCCCAGGCAGTTGGAGGTGTCGATGGAGTCAATGGATGGGAGGCGGGTTTGTGTGATGGACTGGACGGTGTTCACAACTCTGTAATTTCTTACGATCTTGGGCCGAGTAGTTGCCATACCAAGGTGTGATGCAGCCAAATAGGATGCACCATTTCTATGGTGCATCTGTAAAAGTTGGTAATAGTCAATGTGGACATGCCAAATTTCCTTATTTTCCTGAGGAAGTATAGGCGCTGTTGTGCTTTCTTGGTCATAGCGTTGACGTAGATGGACCAGGACAGATTGTTGGTGATGTGCATACCTAGGAATTTGAAGCTGTCAACCATCTCCACCTCGGCCCTGGTGATGCTGACAGGAGTGTGTACAGTACTTTGCTTCCTGAAGTCAATGACCAGCTCTTTAGTTTTGTTGACATTGAGGGGAGAGATTGTTGTCGTTACACCACTTCACTAGGTTCCACTAGATACATGCACACATGCAAGCATACATGTGCACACAAAGGAAATTGGAAGAAAAGAGTTTCACATAGAATCGTAGAATCTCTACAGTGAAAAAGGAGGCCATTCGGCCCAATATATCTTCACCGGTCCTTGTTTCTAGGCCCACGCCCCGACCCTATCCTTGCAGTAACCCAGTAACTCCACCTTTTTGGACACTAAGGGCAATTTAGCATGGCCAATCCACTTTACCTCCACATCTTTGGACTGTGGGAGGAAACCGGAGCACCTGGAGAAAACCCACGCAGATACAGGGAGAAAGTCCAAATTCCAAACAGACAGTCACCCAAGACCGGAATTGAACCTGGGTCCCTGGCAGTAGTGCTAACCACTCTGCCGGTCCCATCTAGGAATAATTTTAAAAGGACCAAAGATATATACATTAATTCACGTGAATGTTAGATTCCAATAAGGGTTCCTTCATACAGGAGTTTAGGCTGAGGTGGGTTCAGCTCACTGAAAACAGGAGTTTACTGAAATCCTAAAGTCAGCATTTAAAAAATATATATATATATTTTATTAACGTTTTTCATTCACAATTTTTTCCCCTTACACATCAAACAAAAAGAAAAGTTAACAGTACAAGTAACATGATAACTACAATCTAATAATGAGTAACTAACTAACATGGTAGACTAACCACATAACATAAAATGAAACTCCCCCCCCCCCCCCCCCGGGTTGCTGCTGCTGGTCATCTATCTTCCCTCTAACGTTCCGCTAGGTAGTCGAGGAACGGTTGCCACCGTCTGGTGAACCCTTGAGCCGATCCTCTCAGTGCAAACTTAATCTGCTCCAGTTTTATGAACCCCGCCATATCGTTTATCCAGGCCTCCAGTCCGGGGGGTTTCGCTTCCTTCCACATGAGTAAAATCCTACGCCGGGCTACTAGGGACGCAAAGGCCACGCCATCGGCCTCTTTCGCCTCCTGCACTCCCGGCTCATCCGCAACTCCAAATAAAGCTAACCCCCAGCCTGGTTTGACCCGGACCTTCACCACCTTCGAGATCACTCCCGTCACTCCCCTCCAATACCCCTCCAGTGCCGGGCACAACCAAAACATATGCGTGTGGTTTGCCGGGCTTCCGCCGCACCTCTCACACTTGTCCTCCACTCCGAAGAACCTGCTCAACCTTGCTCCCGTTATGTGTGCTCTATGCAGCACCTTAAATTGAATCAGGCTAAGCCTGGCACACGAGGAAGAGGAATTTACCCTGCTTAGGGCATCAGCCCACAAACCCTCCTCTATCTCCTCCCCGAGCTCTTCTTCCCATTTTCCTTTCAGTTCGCCCACCAGCTCCTCACCCTCTTCTCTCATCTCTCGGTATATCTCTGACACCTTGCCCTCCCCGACCCACATCCCCGAAAGCATTCTATCCTGGATCCCCTGTGTCGGGAGCAATGGAAATTCCCTCACCTGTTGTCTTGTGAACGCCCTCACCTAAAGAAATTTCCCCGGGGCAGCTTATACTTTTCCTCCAGCGCTCCCAAGCTCGCAAACGTCCCGTCTATAAATAAATCTCCCACCCTCCTAATTCCCAACTGCTGCCAGCTCTGGAATCCTCCATCCATCCTCCCTGGGGCAAAGCTATGGTTGTTCCTAATTGGGGACCCCACCAAGGCTCCCAGCACACCTCTCTGTCGCCTCCATTGCCCCCAGATATTTAATGTTGCCGCCACCACTGAGTTCGTGGTAAATTTATTTGGTGAGAACGGTAGTGGCGCCGTCACCAGCGCCTCTAGCCTCGTCCCTTTACAGGACTTCCTCTCTAATCTTTTCCACGCCGCTCCCTCTCCCTCTATCATCCATTTACGGATCATCGCCACATTGGCGGCCCAGTAGTAGTCGCCCAAATTCGGCAGCGCCAGTCCCCCTCTGTCTCTACTACATTGTAAGAACCCCCTCCTTACCCTCGGAACTTTCCCTGCCCACACGAAGCTCGTGATGCTCCTGTCTATTTTTTTAAAGAAGGCCTTAGTGATCAGTATAGGGAGGCATTGGAACACAAATAGGAACCTCGGGAGGATTATCATCTTAATTGCCTGCACTCTGCCCGCCAGTGACAGTGGCTGCATGTCCCACCTCTTGAAGTCCTCTTCCATTTGTTCCACCAGTCGTGTCAGATTAAGTCTGTGCAAGGTTCCCCAGCTCCTGGCTATCTGAATCCCCAGGTATCAAAAGTTTCTTTCCACTCTCCTTAAAGGTAGGCCATCTATCCCTCTACTCTGGTCCCCAGGGTGTATCACAAAAAGTTCACTCTTTCCCATGTTAAGCCTATATCCCGAGAAATCTCCGAACTCCCTCAATATCTGCATGACCTCTGTCATCCCCCCCACTGGGTCCACTACATATAGCAGTAGGTCATCCGCGTAGAGTGACTCTCGGTATTCCTCTCCCCCTCTAATCACCCCTCTCCATTTTCTGGAGTCTCTCAGCGCCATGGCCAGTGGTTCAATTGCCAACGCAAACAGTAATGGAGATAGCGGGCATCCCTGTCTTGTTCCCCTGTATAGTCGGAAATACTCCGATCTTTGCCGACCCGTGACTACACTTGCCGTTGGGGCCCCATAGAGGAGTTTGACCCAGCTAACAAACCCGTCCCCGAACCCGAACCTCCTCAGCACCTCCCATAGATACTCCCACTCCACCCTATCAAATGCCTTCTCTGCATCCATTGCCGCCACTATCTCTGCCTCCCCCTCTGCTGGGGGCATCATTATCACCCCTAATAGCCGTCGCACGTTGACATTTAGTTGTCTCCCCTTTACGAATCCTGTCTGGTCTTCGTGCACCACCCCCGGGACACAGTCCTCTATCCTCGTTGCCAGCACCTTTGCTAGCAATTTGGCGTCCACATTTAGCAGTGAAATAGGCCTATAGGACCCGCACTGCAGCGGATCTTTATCCCGCTTCAAAATTAGCGATATCGTCGCCTCCGACATTGTCGGGGGTAGAGTCCCCCCTTCCCTGGCCTCGTTAAAAGTCCTCACCAACAGCGGGGCCAGCAAGTCCACATATTTTCTATAGAATTCCACCGGGAACCCATCTGGTCCCGGGTCCTTCCCTGCCTGCATGTTCCCCAGCCCCTTGGTAACCTCGTCCACCCCAATTGGTGCCCCCAGGCCTTCCACCTCCTGCTCCTCCACCCTCGGGAACCTTAATTGGTCCAAAAACTGCCGCATCTCCTCTTTTCCCTCCGGGGGTTGGGACCTATAAAGTCTTTCGTAAAAGGTCTTAAACACCTCGTTTATCTTCCCTGCTCTCCGCACCGTAGCTCCCTTTTTATCTCTAATTCCCCCTATCTCCCTCGCCGCTGTCCTCTTTCGCAGCTGATGGGCCAACAGGCGACTAGCCTTTTCCCCATATTCATATCTCATCCCCTGTGCCTTCCTCCACTGCACCTCCGCCCTCCTAGTGGTCAGAAGGTCGAACTCCGTCTGGAGTCGACGTCTCTCCCTGTATAGTCCTTCCTCCGGGGCCTCCGCATATTCTTTATCCACCCTTAAAATCTCTCCCAGTAATCTTTCCCTTTCCTTGGCCTCTGTTTTCCCTTTGTGGGCCCTGATGGAGATCAGCTCTCCTCTGACCACCGCCTTTAGTGCTTCCCATACTACTCCCACTCGGACCTCCCCGTCGTCATTGGCCTCCAGGTATCTCTCGATACATCCCCACACCCTTCCACAGACTCCCTCATCCGCCAACAATCCCACATCTAATCGCCAGAGTGCACGCTGCTCCCTCTCCTCTCCTAGTTCCAGGTCCACCCAATGTGGGGCATGATCTGAGACAGCTATGGCTGAGTACTCAGTTTCTTCCACCCTCGAGATCAACGACCTTCCCAAAACAAAGAAATCTATCTGGGAGTAAACCTTGTGAACATGGGAGAAGAAGGAGAACTCCTTGGCCTTCAGTCTAACAAATCGCCATGGATGCACTCCCCCCATTTGGTCCATAAACCCCATAAACACCTTGGCCGCTGCCGGCCTTCTTCCGGTCCTCGATCTAGATCTATCTAACCCTGGGTCCAGCACGGTGTTGAAGTCTCCCCCCATTATCAAGTTTCCTACCTCCAGGTCCGGGATACGTCCCAGCATCCGCTTCATGAATCCCGCATCATCCCAATTTGGGGCATATACGTTAACCAACACGACCTCCGTTCCCTCCAGTCTGCCACTCACCATCACATATCTGCCTCCACTATCTGCTACAGTGCTCCTGGCTTCGAATGATACCCGTTTCCCCACCAGTATGGCCACCCCTCTATTCTTTGCATCCAGCCCTGAATGGAACACCTGTCCCACCCATCCTTTCCTTAACCTAACTTGGTCCGCCACCTTCAGGTGCATCTCCTGAAGCATAGCCACGTCTGCCCTCAGTCCTTTCAAGTGCGCGAACACTCGGGCCCTTTTAATCGGTCCATTTAGGCCTCTCATGTTCCACGTGATCAGCCGCACTGGGGGGCTACCTGCCCCCTTCCCGTGTCGACCAGCCATCACCCTCTCTAGGCCAGTCCCACGTCCCGGTTCCGCGCTCCCACCCGTTCCCCAGGTGGCGTATTCCAGCCCCGACCACCCTTTCTTTAACCAGTTCCTCTTTGATTTCTGCAGCAGCAACCCAGTTATCCCCCCCCCCCCCGCCGCTAGATCCCCATCTAGCGTGATTGCTCCCCCCATATTACTTCCGAAAGTCAGCTGACTTCAACTGACCCTGGCTTCTCCCGCTCACTCCTTGACCCCCCCCGTGTGGGGAACTCCCATCTACCTTGCGCCTATCTTCCCGCCATCACCTTTCTGGCGCGGGAGCAAGGACAGTAGGCCCCGTATTCTCTATAGTTGTCCCGCCCCTTGTGGCGCAGCTCCCTCTACCGCCCCACTCCCATTCCTCATCCCCCGCCTATGTCTCTTCTTTCCCCCCACCGGCGCCCACATTTCTTAGTGTACCCCCCCTTCCCAATTTACATCCCTATATACATCGACAGTGTCATTTCCCCTCTAAGATCAGTCCCTCAGTTCCGATCCAGTTTCTCGTCTTTAATAAAGGCCCATGCTTCTTCCGCCGTTTCGAAGTAGTGATGTCTCTCCTGGTACGTGACCCATAGTCGCGCCGGCTGCAGCATCCCGAACTTCACCTTCTTGTGTAGCACCTCCTTGGCTCGATTAAAACTCGCCCTCCTTCTCACCACCTCCGCACTCCAATCCTGGTACACCCGTACCACCGCATTCTCCCATCTACTACTTCGTACCTTTTTGGCCCATCTCAGAACCACTTCTCTATCATTGAAGCGATGAAATCGCACGATTGTCGCCCTAGGTGGTTCTCCCGCCTTTGGTCTCCTCGCAGGGACCCGATGAGCCCCTTCCACTTCCAAGGGGCCCGAAGGGGCCTCAGCTCCCATCAGCGAGCTTAGCATCGTGCTCACGTAAGCCCCGCAGTCCGCTCCTTCCACTCCCTCGGGGAGACCCAGGATCCGAAGGTTCTTCCTTCGTGCTCTATTTTCTAGGGCCTCAATCCTTTCAATGCACTTTTTGTGGAGCGCCTCGTGCGTCTGTGTTTTGACCGCCAGGCCCAGGATCTCGTCTTCATTATCCGTCGCCTTCTGCTCCACCACGCGTAGCTCTGTCTCCTGGGTCCTTTGTGCCTTCTTAAGCCCCTCAATTGCCTGTAGCATCGGGGTCAGCACCTCCTCCTTAAGTAGCTCCACACACCGTCTTAAAAATTCGTCTTGATCGGGCCCCCATGTCGCCTGGGCTTTCTCCGCCGCCATCTTGCTCCTTTTTTCCTTCTGTCCCTATCCTCGAGGATTCTTCGCGATGTAGCACCGCCGCCGATATTTTTCTCTCTCGTTGGGGGGGGGAACTCCCTGTTAACTCACCCCACACTGGGTTTCGTCTTGAAAAAATTCCCCGTTGGGGCTCTTAAAAGAGCCCGAAGGTCCGTTTGAGCTGGAGCCGCCAAAACGTGCGGCTTAGCTGGGCATCGCCGCAACCGGAAGTCCTAAAGTCAGCATTGACTCAGCAAGATGAGATTGTTCAGAAACCACATTCGGCGACGGGCCGGAGAATCCAAATTCCTGACAGAATCGGGGGCGGCGGTGAAGGGGGGGCCTATTTCTCCGGCCAGGTGCGTGAGCAGCATCCGTCATGAAGCATGGCGCGGCCGCTGCAGACCGCCGCTGTGCGCATGCGTGGCCACAGACCTGCCAATTCTATAGGCTGTATCGGCAGCTAGAGCCGGGTGCTCTACGCTGCCTGCTTGCTAGCCACCCCCTGTCCGGAAAAGACAATCGGTGGCTGTTTCATGACGATTTTCCTGTCATGAAACGCCACCGTTTTCACGCCGGCGAGGAGACTTAGTCTCCAGAATGGAGAATCCATCCTATGGTGTACAGAGACATAGCTTACTGTACAGATGATGGCAGGAATCTCCCCGAGAACCAGGCTTTGAGGAAGTTTAGAATGCAGTTTGGCTTTGTTGTCAGTCTGGAGTCCAGCTTTTGTGCTGTGTCATGTGAGAGTACCTTTAAGAAATGGGTGTTTACCAAATAGCTGTAGTGATGTCAGAGTGGTCGTGGAGCTGGGTTTTGGTTTGTGGCTTTTACTTTCGCTTTGAGCAGAAAGCTAGCGTGTGTCTGTGTTTTAGTTTCGTTTTCAGAGTTGGAGCTGCATCCAGCCAAACAAGGTGTAATTTTGATCTCTCTCTTCATGAAAAAGAATGTCTTCAGATCACTTGCTAATTTAAAAGTGATAACTGCTCTCAGTAGAGAATTTAAACCTGCTGTCTTTGTTAAAGAGGATATTTGTCTTATGGATGTAGCTAGGAAAGATTAAGGGTTACTTATAGAATACTGTATTCTTTGGGGGGAGTATTTGAGTTGATAGTCTTTTGGACTTATGGATGTTGTCAGGAAAGTTGTAAAGGGTTACTTATAGAATATTGTATCTGTGGAGATTATTGGTTTTGATAGTTGTTAAGATGTTTACTGTGTGTTTATAAAATGTTAACTGGATTCATAAAATAAACATTGTTTTGTTTTAAAAGTACTTCAGCTCTCTGTCGCACCGTAAAGTGGGCCCTTGTGCTCCCCATAACCAAAAGCTATGAAAAGTTGTGGGTCAGGGACTTCCGGTGACAGCCATGGAGGAGTAGGTCGCACATTTGATAGCTCCTGCCTGTAACGGACTTTTGGACCTTTTTCCCCCATTTTTTTTCGGATTTTATGGTAGAAATCGGTGAAGAGTGAGACAGTAAGGAGAAATCCCCCACCGACCAGAAGTGGCCGTGTGAGACGATAAAGTGGGGATTAATGGGTGTTTCTCTGGTTGGCAATCAGTAGCTAGTGGTGTCCCTCAGGGATCAGTGTTGGGCCCACAACTGTTCACAATTTACATAGATGATTTGGAGTTGGGGACCAAGGGCAATGTGTCCAAGTTTGCAGACGACACTAAGATAAGTGGTAAAGCAAAAAGTGCAGAGGATACTGGAAGTCTGCAGAGGGATTTGGATAGGCTAAGTGAATGGGCTAGGGTCTGGCAGATGGAATACAATGTTGACAAATGTGAGGTTATCCATTTTGGTAGGAATAACAGCAAAAGGGATTATTATTTAAATGATAAAATATTAAAACATGCTGCTGTGCAGAGAGACCTGTGTGTGCTAGTGCATGAGTCGCAAAAAGTTGGTTTTCAGGTGCAACAGGTGATTAAGAAGGCAAATGGAATTTTGTCCTTCATTGCTAGAGGGATGGAGTTTAAGACTAGGGAGGTTCTGCTGCAATTGTATAAGGTGTTAGTGAGGCCACACCTGGAGTATTGTGTTCAGTTTTGGTCTCCTTAGGACGTACTGGCACTGGAGGGTGTGCAGAGGAGATTCACTAGGTTAATCCCAGAGCTGAAGGGGTTGGATTATGAGAAGAGGTTGAGTAGACTGGGACTGTACTCATTGGAATTTAGAAGGATGAGGGGGAATCTTATAGAAACATATAAGATTATGAAGGGAATAGACAGGATAGATGCGGGCAGGTTGTTTCCACTGGCGGGTGAAAGCAGAACTAGGGGGCAGATCCTCAAAATAAGGGGAAGTAGATTTAGGACTGAGTTTAGGAGGAACTTCTTCACCCAAAGGGTTGTGAATCTATGGAATTCCTTGCCCAGTGAAGCAGTAGAGGCTCCTTCATTAAATGTTTTAAAGATAAAGATAGATAGTTTTCTGAAGAATAAAGGGATTAAGGGTTATGATGTTCGGGCCGGAAAGTGGAGCTGAGTGCACAAAAGATCAGCCATGATCTCATTGAATGGTGGAGCAGGCTCGAGGGGCCAGATGGCCTACTCCTCCTAGTTCTTGCGTTCTTATAAGTGACCAAGTAGAGCTGGTAACACGGGGCAGCAGGGCCGTGGGGAGATGACACAGTGGTCGATGGATCAGCTGGTGAAGTTTTTCGAGGATTGCTTCGCCAAGTTGGAGAAGGACACGCTGGACCCGATTAAGGCTTCGATTGATCAAGTGGTTCAGAATCAGGAAACCCACGGGAGAGCGATCCAGAAGGTGGAACAAAAGTTGTCCGAGCACGAGGAGTATATAACCATGCTGGAAAGCAAGGTGGGAATGATGAACGACCACCAGAAAAGAATGCCGGAGGACCTGGAGAATAGGTCCAGGAGGCAGAATCTCAGAATTGTTGGCCTCCCTGAAGGCAGTGAGGGATCGGATGCGAGGGCTTATGTGACGGACATGTTGGAGAAGTTGATAAGGCTGGGGCGTTCCCTCGGCCCCTGGAATTGGACAGAGCGCACAGAACCCTCGCGAGGAAGCCCAGAGCAAACGAACCGCCAGGGGCCATGGTGGTACGTTTTCACTGTTTCATGGACAAGGAACACGTTTTGCGGTAGGCCAAGAAAGTGGAAGAACTGTGAGTTGCACATCTATCAGGACCTGGAAGCAGATTTAGCCAAGAGCTGGGTTCAATCGGGCAGAAACGACCCTCTTTAAGAAGGGGGTGAAGTTCGGGATGCTGTACCCAGCCCATCTATGGGTCACACATGAGGAACGGGACTTCTACTTTGAAACGCCAGTCGAAGTATGGACGTTTATTAAAGAAAGGAAGCTGGAGATGAATTAAAAGACACTGAAGCCTGGGAGAAGTACTGTGGAGGCGATTTGTTGTGCTGGATTGTATAAATGTCAGTAGCTCTATATGAAATAATGGGCTGTGTGGATGGTTAAAGGTTGCTTTGTCTTGCAGGGACCTTGTTAGAGGGGGAGATGGGCTTTGAATTCGGTTCTGCTTTTTGGGTGACTATTTTTCGAAGTGACTGTTTCTTCACTTTTTTCTGATGTTTGTTTACTGGGGAATATGATGCTTTTAAAATGTTTATTCATGTGGGGGAGAGAGGAGACAACAATAGGGAGACAGACTGCTTGGTGCCAGGGGCGAGAGCTACCAAGTCAGCATGGGTCAGCGCAGTGGAGGGTGAGCAGATGTTAAGCTGGAGCTCGATTTGGGGGATTGGGTTTCTAGTGTTGTTGCTAGGAGGTTTGGGGGGGGGGGGGGGGGGGGGGGGGGGTGGAAGTGGAAGTTGAAGTTGGAAGACCCCGTCCAGGTTGATTCTGTTGGAACATGAGAGTACTGAATGGGCCGATCAAGAGGGCTCGCGTGTTCGCACGTTTGAGGGAGCTGACGTGGCAATGCTACAAGAGACACACCTAAATGTTACAGACCAGACATGATTGAGGAAGGGGTGGGTCAGCCAAGTGTTCCACTCAGGACTGGACTAAAAAACCAGGGGGGGTAGCGATCTTGATCGGCATTCGATGGACAAATGAGTAGCATTCGAGGCAGGGAGAATCGTGTCAGACAAGGGGGGTAGGTACATAATGGTAAGTGGGAAGCTGGAGGGGGTGCGAGTGGTACTTGTGAACATACATGCTCCAAATTGGGACCACGTGGAATTTATGAGGCGGGTGTTGGGTAAGATCCCAGACTTAGAGTCACATAACCTGATCATGGGAGGGGACTTCAATACCGTCAATAATCCGGAATTGGACTGGTCAAAATCCAGGACAGGGAGGAGGCCGGCTGTGGAAAAGGAAATGATGGGTTTTATGGAACAGATGGGGGGAGTAGACCCATGGAAGATTGCACGGCCGAGGACGAAGGAGTTTTCCTTTTTCTCACATGTCCACAAGGTATACTCTCGCATCGACACTTTTGTTCTGAGCAGGGTGCTAATACTGAAGGTGGTGGATACTGAGTACTCGGCAATCGCAGTGTCGGATCATGCCCCGCACTGGGTGGATCTACGGGTTAGTGTGGAGAGAGGGCAACGCCTGCTGTGGAGACTAGATGTGGGGTTGCTAGCGGATGAAGCGATCTGTGGGTGGGTTAACAAGTCTATCCAGGACTTCCGGGTGCGGCGATGACCAGCTGAGTCGCACGTTTCGGCAGCTCCCTGTGAAACGGACTTTTGGGCTCTTGATAGGAGCCCCAACGGCAATTTTGACGGCTAAAAACACTGTGCGGTAAACCAGAAGGGAATCCCCCCTGGATACGGATGGAAAAAGGAGGAGAGAGTGGCCAGATTGCAGTGGATCCTTTAGAACAGCGGCAAGGAAGGCAAGCAAAAACCAAGATGGCGTCGGAAGGTGGCAGTTTAACATGGGGCCCTGAACAACAAGAGTTCTTGAAATGCTGTGTGGAAGAGATCAAAAAGGAAATGAAGAAAGAGCTGTTGGCCCCGATACTACAGGCGATCGAAGGGCTAAAGGAGGAACAAAAGACCCAGGAGCGGGAGCTTCGGGTCGTGAAGGCAAAGGCAGCCGAGAATGAGGACGATATACAGGGCCTGGTGGTGAAGACGGAGACGCAGGAGGCACATCAGAAACGATGTGTGGAAAGGTTGGAGGCACTGGAAAACAACGCAAGGAGGAACAACCTGAGGATTCTTGGTCTTCCTGAAGGTGTGGAGGGAGCGGACGTCGGGGCATATGTGAGCATGATGCTGCACTCGTTAATGGGAGCGGAGGCCCCGGCGGGTCCGTTGGAGGTGGAGGGAGCATACCGAGTGATGGCGCGAGGACCGAGAGCAGGAGAAATTCCCAGAGCCATAGTGGTGAGATTCCTCCGTTTTAAGGATAGAGAAATGGTCCTTAGATGGGCAAAGAAAACTCGGAGCAGTAAATGGGAGAACGCGGTGATCCGCGTTTATCAAGACTGGAGTGCGGAGGTGGGGAGAAGGAGGGCGAGATTTAATCGGGCCAAGGCGGTGCTTCATAAAAAGAAGATAAAATTTGGAATGCTGCAACCGGCAAGACTGTGGGTCACATATCGAGGGAGGCACCACTACTTTGAGACGGCGGATGAAGCGTGGACTTTTATTGTGGAAGAAAAACTGGAATGAGCGGGTTATTAAAAAGAACGTTCGAACAAAGTGGTGGGGCGAATGTGGGGGGCAAAGAGGGGATTTATGTACTAATCCTGCGATGTGGTAACTTTTCTCTCTCCCACAGGTGGTGATGGGGGGAGGAGGGGAGGTGGAGGAGATGGGGCGTTGGCCATTGGGGGTGGGGCCAAGGGAGAAGCGCGGGCTTGGTTCCCGCGCTATGATAATCATGGCGGGAACAGAGAAGCAGGAAGGAGGGGGCGTCGCACGGTGCGAGCCGAGGTCACGGGGGGAAGCCGAGGTCAGCCAGAGTTTGCTGACTTCTGGGAGCAACATGGGGGGAGTAATTACGCTAGCGGGGGGGGTGGGAGGGGGGAATTACTGGGTTGCTGCTGCTGGGGAGAGGGGGGAGCTGGTATGGGAGAGGATGGGCGGGGGGGCACCGCCTGGGGGAGATACAGCTGCGTGGGAACCGGGTGAGGAGCTGGAAAAAGGTGATGGCTAATCGACAAGGGGGGGGGTGGGGTAGGAAGCCCCCCAACTCGGCTGATCACGTGGAACGTGAGAGGGCTGAACGGGCCGATAAAGAGGGCACGGGTACTCGCACACCTTAAGAAACTTAAGGCAGATGTGGTTATGTTACAGGAAACGCACCTGAAACTGATAGACCAGGTTAGGCTACGCAAAGGATGGGTGGGGCAGGTGTTCCATTCGGGGCTAGATGCGAAAAACAGGGGGGTGGTTATATTAGTGGGGAAGCGGGTAATGTTCGAGGCAAAGACTATAGTGGCGGATAACGGGGGCAGATACGTGATGGTGAGTGGCAAACTACAGGGGGAGACGGTGGTTTTGGTAAATGTATATGCCCCGAACTGGGATGATGCCAATCTTATGAGGCGGATTCTAGGACGCATTCCGGACCTAGAGATGGGAAAGCTGATAATGGGGGGAGATTTTAATACGGTGTTGGAACCAGGGCTGGATAGGTCGAAGTCCAGGACTGGAAGGAGGCCGGCAGCAGCCAAGGTACTTAAAGATTTTATGGAGCAGATGGGAGGTGTAGACCCGTGGAGATTTAGCAGACCTAGGAGTAAGGAGTTCTCGTTTTTCTCCTATGTCCATAAAGTCTACTCGCGAATAGACTTTTTTGTGCTGGGTAGGGCATTGATCCCGAAGGTGAGGGGAACGGAGTATACGGCTATAGCCATTTCGGATCACGCTCCACACTGGGTGGACTTGGAGATAGGGGAGGAAACAGGAGGGCGCCCACCCTGGAGAATGGACATGGGACTAATGGCAGATGAGGGGGTGTGTCTAAGGGTGAGGGGGTGCATTGAAAAGTACTTGGAACTCAATGATAATGGGGAGGTCCAGGTGGGAGTGGTCTGGGAGGCGTTGAAGGCGGTGGTTAGAGGGGAGCTGATATCAATAAGGGCACATAAAGGGAAGCAGGAGAGTAAGGAACGGGAGCGGTTGCTGCAAGAACTTTTGAGGGTGGACAGACAATATGCGGAAGCACCGGAGGAGGGACTGTACAGGGAAAGGCAAAGGCTACATGTAGAATTTGACTTGCTGACTACAGGCACTGCAGAGGCACAATGGAGGAAGGCACAGGGTGTACAGTACGAATATGGGGAGAAGGCGAGCAGGTTGCTGGCACACCAATTGAGGAAAAGGGGAGCAGCGAGGGAAATAGGGGGAGTGAGGGATGAGGAAGGAGAGATGGAGCGGGGAGCGGAGAGAGTGAATGGAGTGTTCAAGACATTTTATAAAAAATTATATGAAGCTCAACCCCCGGATGGGAGGGAGAGAATGATGGACTTCTTGGATCGGCTGGAATTTCCCAAGGTGGAAGAGCAGGAAAGGGTGGGACTGGGAGCACAGATCGAGGTAGAAGAAGTGGTGAAAGGAATTAGGAGCATGCAGGCGGGAAAGGCCCCGGGACCGGATGGATTCCCAGTCGAATTCTATAGAAAATATGTGGACTTGCTCGCCCCGGTACTGACGAGGACCTTTAATGAGGCAAAGGAAAGGGGACAACTGCCCCCGACTATGTCTGAAGCAACGATATTGCTTCTCTTAAAGAAGGAAATAGACCTATTTCCCTCCTAAATGTAGATGCCAAGGTCCTGGCCAAGGCAATGGCAATGAGAATAGAGGAATGTGTCCCGGGGTGGTCCACGAGGACCAAACTGGGTTTGTGAAGGGGAGACAGCTGAACACGAATATACGGAGGTTGTTAGGGGTAATGATGATGGCCCCACCAGAGGGAGAAACGGAGATAGTAGTGGCGATGGATGCCGAGAAAGCATTTGGTAGAGTGGAGTGGGATTATTTGTGGGAGGTGTTGAGGAGATTTGGATTTGGAGAGGGGTATGTTAGATGGGTGCAGCTGTTGTATAGGGCCCCGGTGGCGAGCGTGGTCACGAATGGACGGGGATCTGCATATTTTCGGCTCCATAGAGGGACAAGGCAGGGATGCCCTCTGTCCCCATTATTGTTTGCACTGGCGATTGAGCCCCTGGCGATAGCGTTGAGGGGTTCCAAGAAGTGGAGGGGAGTACTTAGGGGAGGAGAAGAGCACCGGGTATCTTTGTATGCAGACGATTTGCTACTATACGTGGCGGACCCGGCGGAGGGGATGCCAGAAATAATGCGGATACTTGGGGAGTTTGGGGATTTTTCAGGGTATAAATTGAACATGGGGAAAAGTGAGTTGTTTGTGGTGCATCCAGGGGAGCAGAGTAGAGAAATAGAGGACCTACCGTTGAGGAAGGTAACAAGGAACTTTCGTTACCTGGGGATCCAGATAGCTAAGAATTGGGGCACATTGCATAGGTTAAATTTAACGCGGTTGGTGGAACAGATGGAGGAGGATTTCAAGAGATGGGATATGGTATCCCTGTCAATGGCAGGGAGGGTGCAGGCGGTTAAGATGGTGGTCCTCCCGAGATTCCTCTTTGTGTTTCAGTGCCTCCCGGTGGTGATCACGAAGGCTTTTTTAAAAAGGATTGAAAAGAGCATCATGGGTTTTGTGTGGGCCAGGAAGACCCCGAGAGTGAGGAAGGGATTCTTACAGCGTCGTAGGGATAGGGGGGGGCTGGCACTACCGAGCCTAAGTGAGTATTATTGGGCCGCTAATATTTCAATGGTGAGTAAGTGGATGGGAGAGGAGGAGGGAGCGGCGTGGAAGAGATTAGAGAGGGTGTCCTGTAGGGGGACTAGCCTACAGGACATGGTGACAGCCCCATTGCCGTTCTCACCGAGGAACTACACCACAAGCCCGGTGGTGGTGGCTACACTGAAGATTTGGGGACAGTGGAGACGGCATAGGGGAAAGACTGGAGCCTTGGGGGGGTCCCCGATAAGAAACAACCATAGGTTTGCCCCGGGGGGAATGGATGGGGGATATGGAATGTGGCAAAGAGCAGGAATAACGCAACTGAAAGATCTGTTTGTGGATGGGAAGTTCGCGAGTCTGGGAGCGCTGACCGAGAAATATGGGTTGCCCCAAGGGAATGCATTCAGGTATATGCAACTGAGGGCTTTTGCGAGGCAACAGGTGAGGGAATTCCCGCAGCTCCCGACACAAGAGGTGCAGGACAGAGTGATCTCAAAGACATGAGTGGGGGATGGTAAGGTGTCAGATATATATAGGGAAATGAGGGACGAAGGGGAGACTATGGTAGATGAACTAAAAGGGAAATGGGAAGAAGAGCTGGGGGAGGAGATCGAGGAGGGGCTGTGGGCAGATGCCCTAAGCAGGGTAAACTCGTCGTCCTCGTGTGCCAGGCTAAGCCTGATTCAGTTTAAGGTATTGCACAGGGCACATATGACTGGAGCACGGCTCAGTAAATTTTTTGGGGTGGAGGATAGGTGTGCGAGGTGCTCGAGAAGCCCAGCGAATCATACCCATATGTTTTGGTCATGCCCGGCACTACAGGGGTTTTGGATGGGGGTGACAAAGGTGCTTTCAAAAGTAGTAGGAGTCCGGGTCGAACCAAGCTGGGGGTTGGCTATATTTGGGGTTGCACAAGAGCCGGGAGTGCAGGAGGCGAGAGAGGCCGATGTTTTGGCCTTTGCGTCCCTAGTAGCCCGGCGCAGGATATTGCTAATGTGGAAAGAAGCCAAGCCCCCGGGGGTGGAGACCTGGATAAATGACATGGCGGGGTTTATAAAGCTAGAGCGGATTAAGTTTGTCCTAAGGGAGTCGGCTCAAGGGTTCACCAGGCGGTGGCAACCGTTCGTCGAATACCTCGCAGAAAGATAGACGGAATGGGAAAAAGAAGGCAGCAGCAGCAGCCCAGGATCGGGGAGGGGTGGGGGGGGGGGGGGGGGGGAGGGGTGGGGGGAGGAGGAACCAGAAGGACTCTCAGGGTTGTTAATATATACTGTATAGTATGTATAGGTCGTTGCTACAGATAATTATATATTGGACTGTTAAATTATATTTTTGGAGAGTGTTACTTGTGACAAGGCAGTTCCCAATTAGGGCTAGTTTTCATTTTTGTTATTTATTATTTATTCATTTTTTGTTTATAAAATAGGTCATTGTTATTTGTGTTGTTATAATATTGTGTAAAGGATGCACAATGTACTGTGTTGGTTGACCAAAAATTTTCAATAAAATATTTAATTTAAAACAAAAAAAGTCTATCCAGAATTACCTGGAAACAAATAATAAGGGGAGGAATTAAAGGTCTGGCAAGCTTTGAAGGCAGTAGTGAGGGGAATTAATCTCGATACGGGCCCACAGAGAAAAGGTGGAACGGGCTGAGAGGGACAGGTTAGTTGAGGAGATACTCCAGGTGGACAGGAGATACTCGGAGGCCCTGGACACGGGGCTACTGAGGGAGCGGGGGAGGTTACAGGTGGAGTTTGGGCTATTGACCGCAGGGAAAGCAGTGGAACAGTTGAGGAAGGCAAGGGGGGCGATCTATGAGTACAGGGAAAAGGCAAGCAGAATGTTGGCTCACCAACTCAGGAAAAGAGAGGCGGCCAGGGAGATAGGTAAAGTAAAGAGTAGAGATGGTGCTCTTTTGGGGGGTTTAAACTAATGCATGGGAACCTGGATTGTAGTTTTAGGATACGGGAGAATGAGAGTATAGAGGTCAGGAGCACAGATTTGACTTTGCAGGAGGGGGCCAGTGTTCAGGTAGGTGGTTTGAAGTGTGTCTACTTCAATGCCAGGAGTATACGAAATAAGGTAGGGGAACTGGCAGCATGGGTTGGTACCTGGGACTTCGATGTTGTGGCCATTTCGGAGACATGGATAGAGCAGGGGCAGGAATGGATGTTGCAGGTTCCGGGGTTTCGGTGTTTTAGTAAGCTCAGAGAAGGGGGCAAAAGAGGGGAAGGTGTGGCGCTGCTAGTCAAGAACAGTATTACGGTGGCGGAGAGGATGCTAGATGGGGACTCATCTTCCGAGGTAGTATGGGCTGAGGTTAGAAATAGGAAAGGAGAGGTCACCCTGTTGGGAGTTTTCTATAGGCCTCCAAATAGTTCTAGGGATGTAGAGGAAAGGATGGCAAAGATGATTCTGGAGACTTCCGGGTGTGGCGATGACCAGCTGAGTCGCACGTTTCGGCAGCTCCCGGTGGAACGGACTTTTGGGCTCAAAATAAGAGCCCCAACGGCAATTTTAACGGCTAAAAGTACTGTGCGGTGAACCAGAAGGGAATCCCCCCTGGATACGGATGGAAAAAGGAGAGGAAGGTGGCCGGATTGCGGTGGATCCTTTAGAGCAGCGGCAAGGAAGGCAAGCAAAAACCAAGATGGCGTCGGAAGGTGGCAGTTTAATATGGGGCCCTGAACAACACGAGTTTTTGAAACGCTGCGTGGAAGAACTCAAAAAGGAAATGAAGAAGGAGCTGTTGGCCCCGATATTACAGGCGATCGAAGGGCTAAAGGAGGAGCAAAAGACCCAGAAGCGGGAGCTTCGGGTTGTGAAGGCAAAGGCTGCCGAGAATGAGGACGACATACAGGGCCTGGTGGTGAAGACGGAGATGCACGAGGCACACCATAAACGATGTGTGGAAAGGCTGGAGATGCTGGAGAACAACGCGAGGAGGAACAACCTAAGGATTCTTGGTCTTCCTGAAGGTGCGGAGGGAGCGGACGTCGGGGCATATGTGAGCACGATGCTGCACTCGTTAATGGGAGCGGCGGCCCCGGCGGGTCTGCTGGAGCATACCGAGTGATGGCGCGAGGACCGAGAGCAGGAGAAATTCCTAGAGCCATAGTGGTGAGATTCCTCCGTTTTAAGGACAAAGAGATGGTCCTTAGATGGGCAAAGAAAACACGGAGCAGTAAGTGGGAGAACGCGGTGATCCGCGTATACCAAGACTGGACCAAGAAGGAGTGCGAGCTTTAATCGGGCCACGGCGGTGCTTCACAAAAAGAAGATAAAATTCGGAATGCTGCAACCGGCAAGACTGTGGGTCACATATCAAGGGAGGCACCACTACTTTGAGACGGCGGCTGAGGCGTGGACTTTTATCGTGGAAGAAAAATTGGAATGAGCGGGTTATTTTAAATTAAATTTTTTTTAAAAAAGAACGTTTGAAACAAAGTGGTGGGGCGAGTATGGGAGGCGAAGAGGGGGGTAAAAAGGGGGGAAAGAGGAGTTTTATGTTATTAATCCTGCGATGTGGTAACTTTTCTCTCTTCCACAGGAGGTGGTGGGGGGAGGAAAGGAGGTGGAGGAGATGGGGCGTTGGCCATTGGGGGCGGGGCCAAGGGGGAAGCGCGTGCTCGGTTCCCGCGCTATGATAATCATGGCGGGAATAGGGAAGCAGGAAGGAGGGGGCGTCGCACGGTGCGAGCCGAGGTCACGGGGGGAAGCCGAGGTCAGCCAGAGTTTGCTGACTTCTGGGAGCAACATGGGGGGCTACGCTAGTGGGGGATCTAGCAGGGGGGGTGGGAGGGGGGAATTATTGGGCTGCTGCTGCTGGGGAGAGGGGGGAGCTGGCATGGGGTGGGATGGGCGGGGGAGCACCGCCTGGGGGGGGACACAGCTGCGTGGGAACCGGGTGAGGAGCTGGAAAAAGGGGATGGCTAATCGACAAGGGGGGGGGTTAAAAAGCCCCCCAACCCGGCTGATCACGTGGAACGTGAGAGGGCTGAACGGGCAGATAAAGAGGGCACGGGTACTCGCACACCTTAAGAAACTTAAGGCAGACGTGGTTATGTTACAGGAAACGCACTTGAAACTGATCGACCAGGTGAGACTACGCAAAGGTTGGGTGGGGCAGGTGTTCCATTCGGGGCTAGATGCGAAAAACAGGGGGGTGGCTATATTAGTGGGGAAGCAGGTAATGTTTGAGGCAAAGACTATAGTGGCGGATAGCGGGGGCAGATACGTGATGGTGAGTGGCAAACTACAGGGGGAGACGGTGGTTTTGGTAAACGTATATGCCCCGAACTGGGATGATGCCAATTTTATGAGGCGTATGCTAGGACGCATCCCGGACCTAGAGGTGGGAAAGTTGGAACCAGGGCTGGACAGGTCGAGGTCCAGGACTGGAAGGAGGCCGGCAGCAGCCAAGGTGCTTAAAGATTTTATGGAGCAGATGGGAGGAGTAGACCCGTGGAGATTTAGCAGACCTAGGAGTAAGGAGTTTTTGTTTTTCTCCTCTGTCCACAAAGTCTATTCGCGAATAGACTTTTTTGTTTTGGGAAGGGCGTTGATCCCGAAGGTGAGGGGAACGGAGTATACGGCTATAGCCATTTCGGATCACGCGCCACACTGGGTAGACTTGGAGATAGGGGAGGAAACAGGAGGGCGCCCACCCTGGAGAATGGACATGGGACTAATGGCAGATGAGGAGGTGTGTCTAAGGGTGAGGGGGTGCATTGAAAAGTACTTGGAACTCAATGATAATGGGGAGGTCCAGGTGGGAGTGGTCTGGGAGGCGCTGAAGGCAGTGGTTAGAGGGGAGCTGATATCAATAAGGGCACATAAAGGAAAGCAGGAGAGTAGGGAACGGGAGCGGTTGCTGCAAGAACTTCTGAGGGTGGACAGGCAATATGCGGAGGCACCGGAGGAGGGACTGTACAGGGAAAGGCAAAGGCTACACGTAGAATTTGACTTGCTGACAACGGGTACTGCAGAGGCACAGTGGAGGACGGCACAGGGTGTACAGTACGAATATGGGGAGAAGGCAGGTTGCTGGCCCACCAATTGAGGAAAAGGGGAGCAGCGAGGGAAATAGGGAGAGTGAGGGATGAGGAAGGAGAGATGGAGCGGGGAGCGGAGAGAGTGAATGGAGTGTTCAAGGCATTTTATAAAAAATTATACGAAGCTCAACCCCCGGATGGGAGGGAGAGAATGATGGGCTTTCTGGACCGGCTAGAATTTCCCAAGGTGGAGGAGCAGGAAAGGGTGGGACTGGGAGCACAGATTGAAATAGAGGAAGTAGTGAAAGGAATGAGGAGCATGCAGGCGGGGAAGGCTCCGGGACCGGATGGATTCCCAGTTGAATTTTACAGGAAATATATGGACTTGCTCGCCCCGCTACTGATGAGGACCTTTAATGAGGCAAAGGAAAGGGGACAGCTGCCCCCGACTATGTCAGAGGCAACGATATCGCTTCTCCTAAAGAAGGAAAAGGACCCGCTGCAATGCGGGTCCTATAGACCTACTTCCCTCCTAAATGTAGACGCTAAGATTCTGGCCAAGGTAATGGCAATGAGGATAGAGGATTGTGTCCGAGGGTGGTCCATGAGGACCAAACTGTGTTTGTGAAGGGGAGACAGCTGAATACGAATATACGGAGGCTGCTAGGGGTAATGATGATGCCCCCACCAGAGGGGGAAGCGGAGATAGTGATGGCGATGGATGCCGAGAAAGCATTTGATAGAGTGGAGTGGGATTATCTGTGGGAGGTGCTGAGGAGATTTGGTTTTGGAGATGAGTATGTTGGATGGGTGCAGCTGTTGTATAGGGCCCCAGTGGCGAGTGTGGTCACGAATGGACGGGGATCTGCATACTTTCGGCTCCATAGAGGGACAAGGCAGGGATGCCCTCTGTCCCCATTATTGTTTGCACTGCCGATTGAGCCCCTGGCAATAGCATTGAGGGGTTCCAAGAAGTGGAGGGCAGTACTTAGAGGAGGAGAAGAACACCGGGTATCTCTATCTGCGGATGATTTGTTGCTATATGTAGCGGACCCGGCGGAGGGGATGCCAGAGATAATGCGGACACTTCAGGAGTTTGGAGAATTCTCAGGATATAAACTGAACATGGGGAAAAGTGAGTTGTTTGTGGTGCATCCAGGGGAGCAGAGCAGAGAAATAGAGGACTTTCCGCTGAGGAAGGTAACAAGGAACTTTCGTTACTTGGGGATCCAGATAGCCAAGAATTGGGGTACATTGCATAGGTTAAATTTAACGCGATTGGTGGAACAAATGGAGGAGGACTTCAAGAGATGGGACATGGTATCCCTGTCACTGGCAGGGAGGGTGCAGGCGGTTAAAATGGTAGTCCTCCCGAGATTCCTCTTTGTGTTTCAGTGCTTCCCGATGGTGATCACGAAGGCTTTTTTCAAAAGGATCAAAAAGAGTATCATGAGTTTTGTGTGGGCCGGGAAGACCCCGAGAGTGAGGAAGGGATTCTTACAGCGTCGTAGGGATAGGGGGGGGCTGGCATTACCGAGCCTAAGTGAGTACTACTGGGCCGCCAATATCTCAATGGTGAGTAAGTGGATGGGAGAAGAGGAGGGAGCGGCGTGGAAGAGATTGGAGAGGGCGTCCTGTAGGGGGACTAGTCTACAAGCTATGGTGGCGGCCCCATTGCCGTTCTCACCGAAGAAATATACCACAAGCCCGGTGGTGGTGGCGACTTTGAAAATTTGGGGACAGTGGAGACGGCATAGGGGAAAGACGGGAGCCTTGGTGGGGTCCCCGATAAGAAACAACCATAGGTTTGCCCCGGGGAGAATGGATGGGGGATTTGGAATATGGCAAAGAGCAGGAGTAACGCAACTGAAAGATCTGTTTGTGGATGGGAAGTTCGCAAGTCTGGGAGCGCTGACCGAGAAATATGGGTTGCCCCAAGGGAATGCATTCCGGTATATGCAACTGAGGGCTTTTGCGAGGCAACAGGTGAGGGAATTCCCGCAGCTCCCGACGCATGAGGTGCAGGACAGAGTGATCTCAAAGACATGGGTGGGGGACGGTAAGGTGTCAGATATATATAGGGAAATGAGGGACGAGGGGGAGATTATGTTAGATGAGCTGAAAGGGAAATGGGAAGAAGAGCTGGGAGAGGAGATTGAGGAGGGGCTGTGGGCGGATGCCCTGAGTAGGGTAAACTCATCGTCCTCGTGTGCCAGGCTAAGCCTGATTCAATTTAAGGTGTTACACAGGGCGCACATGACTGGAGCACGGCTCAGTAAATTTTTTGGGGTAGAGGATAGGTGTGCGAGATGCTCGAGAAGCCCAGCGAATCACACCCACATGTTCTGGTCATGTCCGGCACTACAGGGGTTCTGGATGGGGGTGACAAAGGTGCTTTCGAAAGTAGTGGGGGTCCAGGTCGAACCAAGCTGGGGGTTGGCTATATTTGGGGTTGCACAAGAGCCGGGAGTACAGGAGGCGAGAGAGGCCGATGTTTTGGCCTTTGCGTCCCTAGTAGCCCGGCGCAGGATACTGTTGATGTGGAAGGAAGCCAAGACCCCGGGGGTGGAGACCTGGATAAATGACATGGCAGGGTTTATAAAGATGGAACGGATTAAGTTCGTCCTAAGGGGATCGGCTCAAGGGTTCACCAGGCGGTGGCAACCATTCGTCGAATACCTCACAGAAAGATAGAGGAATGGAAAAGAAAAAAGTAGCAGCAGCAGCCCAGGGGGGGTGGGGGGGGGGGGGGGGAGGGTGGAGGGGAGGGGGGAGGAACCAGGAGGACTCTCAGGGTTGTTAATATATATGTATAATATGTATAGGTCGTTGCTATAAATAATTGTATATTGGACTGTTAAATCATATTTTTGGAGAGTGTTTATCTGAGACAAGCCAGTTGCCATTTAGTTTTAGTTTTTGTTATATATTATTTATTCTTTGTTTATAAAACAGGTCATTGTTATTTATACTGTTATATTATTGTGTAAAGGATACACAATGTACTGTGATGGTTGACCAAAAATTTTCAATAAAATATTTTTTTAAAAAAAGATGATTCTGGATAAGAGCGAAAGTAACAGGGTAGTTATTATGGGAGACTTTAACTTTCCAAAAGATATAGTTCGAGTACATTAGATGGGTCTTTTTTTGTACAATGTGTGCAGGAGGGTTTCCTGACACAATATGTTGACAGGCCAACAAGAGGCGAGGCCACTTTGGATTTGGTTTTGGGTAACAAACCAGGCCAGGTGTTGGATTTGGAGGTAGGAGAGCACTTTGGGGACAGTGACCACAATTCGGTGACGTTTACGTTCGTGATGGAAAGGGATAAGTATACACCGCAGGGCAAGAGTTATAGCTGGGGGAAGGGCAATTATGATGCCATTAGACATGACTTGGGGGGGATAGGTTGGAGAAGTAGGCTGCAAGTGTTGGGCACACTGGATATGTGAGCTTGTTCAAGGAACAGCTACTGCATGTTCTTGATAAGTACGTACCCGTCAGGCAGGGTGGAAGGCGTCGAGCGAGGGAACCGTGGTTTACCAAAGAAGTGGAATCTCTTGTTAAGAGGAAGAAGGAGGCCTATGTGAAGATGAGGTGTGAAGTTTCAGTTGGGGTGATTGATAGTTACAAGGTAGCGAGGAAGGATCTAAAGAGAGAGCTAAGACGAGCAAGGAGGGGACATGAGAAGTATTTGGCAGGTAGGATCAAGGAAAACCCAAAAGGTTTCTATAGGTATGTCAGGAATAAAAGAATGACTAGGGTAAGAGTAGGGCCAGTCAAGGACAGGGATGGGAAGTTGTGTGTGGAGTCTGAAGAGATAGGCGAGATACTAAATGAATATTTTTCGTCAGTATTCACTCAGGAAAAAGATAATGTTGTGGAGGAGAATGCTGAGACCCAGGCTATTAGAATAGATGGCATTGAGGTACGTAGGGAAGAGGTGTTGGCAATTCTGGACAGGCTGAAAATAGTTAAGTCCCCAGGGCCTGATGGGATTTATCCTAGGATTCTCTGGGAAGCCAGGGAAGAGATTGCTGGGCCTTGGCTTTGATTTTTATGTCATCATTGGCTACAGGAATAGTGCCAGAGGACTGGAGGATAGCAAATGTGGTCCCTTTGTTCAAGAAGGGGAGTAGAGACAACCCCGGCAACTATAGACCGGTGAGCCTCACGTCTGTTGTGGGTAAAGTCTTCGAGGGGTTTATAAGAGACAAGATTTATAATCATCTAGATAGGAATAATATGATCAGGGATAGTCAGCATGGCTTTGTGAAGGGTAGGTCATGCCTCACAAACCTTATCGAGTTCTTTGAGAAGGTGACTGAACAGGTAGACGAGGGTAGAGCAGTTGATGTGGTGTATATGGATTTCAGTAAAGCGTTTGATAAGGTTCCCCACGGTAGGTTATTGCAGAAAATACGGAGGCTGGGGATTGAGGGTAATTTAGAGATGTGGATCAGAAATTGGCTAGCTGAAAGAAGACAGAGGGTGGTGGTTGATGGGAAATGTTCAGAAAGGAGTTCAGTTACAAGTGGCGTACCACAAGAATATGTTCTGGGGCCGTTGCTGTTTGTCATTTTTATCAATGACCTAGAGGAGGGCGCAGAAGTGTGGGTGAGTAAATTTGCAGACGACACTAAAGTCGGTGGTGTTGTCGACAGTGCGGAAGGATGTAGCAGGTTACAGAGAGACATAGATAAGCTGCAGAGCTGGGCTGAGAGGTGACAAATGGAGTTTAATGTAGAGAAGTGTGAGGTGATTCACTTTGGAAGGAATAACAGGAATGCGGAATATTTGGCTAATGGTAAAGTTCTTGGAAGTGTGGATGAGCAGAGGGATCTAGGTGTCAATGTACATAGATCCCTGAAACTTGCCACCCAGGTTGATAGGGTTGTGAAGGAGGCCTATGGAGTGTTGGCCTTTATTGGTAGAGGGATTGAGATCCGGAGTCATGAGGTCATGTTGCAGCTGTACAAAACTCTGGTACGGCCGCATTTGGAGTATTGCGTACAGTTCTGGTCACCGCATTATAGGAAGGACGTGGAAGCTTTGGAGCGGGTGCAGAGGAGACTTACCAGGATGTTGCCTGGTATGGAGGGAAAATCTTATGAGGAAAGGCTGATGGACTTGAGGTTGTTTTCGTTAGAGAGAAGGAGGTTAAGAGGAGACTTAATAGAGGCATACAAAATGATCAGGGGGTTAGATAGGGTGGACAGTGAGAGCCTTCTCCCACGGATGGAAATGGCTAGCACGAGGGGACATAGCTTTAAACTGAGGGGTAATAGATATAGGACAGAGGTAGGTTCTTTACGCAAAGAGTGGTGAGGCCGTGGAATGCCCTACCTGCAACAGTAGTGAACTCGCCAACATTGAGGGCATTAAAAAATTTATTGGATAAACATATGGATGATAATGGCATAGTGTAGGTTAGATGGCTTTTGTTTTGGTGCAACATCGTGGGCCGAAGGGCCTGTACTGCGCTGTATCATTCTATGTTCTATGGTAATACTGTCCTGGACCCAGCGGGGGTGAACGAGATGTTTAAGGACTTTTACAGTAAATGATCTGAGTCGGAACCCCCGGCTGGGGTGGATTTGGCAGTTTCTGGTTGAGGTTCCCGAGGATGGAGGAGAACCTGTTGGAGAGGCTGGGAGCCCCAATTGAGATTGAGGAAATAATCAAGGGGCTGGAGGGCATGCAGTCGGGCAAGGCCCCGGGGCCTGACGGCTACCCGGTGGAATTCTGTAAGAAGTTTTCAGAGATATTGAGCCCACTGCTGGTGAGGACATTTAACGAAGCAAGAGAGAAGGGAGTCCTCCCCGCAACAATGTCACAGGCTTTGATTTCATTGATCCTGAAACGGGAGAAGGATCTGGAGCAATGCGGGTCATACAGGCCGATTTCTCTACTGAAAATGGATGCCAAACTGCTGGCTAAGATACTGACCACAAGGATAGAGGACTGTGTCCTGAGGGTGATAGGGGAAGACCAGGCGGGATTTGTTCAGGGCAGGCACCTCAAGCCAATGTTCGAAGGCTTCTAAATGTTATTATGATGCCCTCAGAAGGAGAGGAGACGGAGGTGGTGGCGATTGATGCGGAGAAGGCTTTTGATCGGGTGGAGTGGAATTACCTGTGGGAGGCGCTGGGAAGGTTTGGGTTTGGTGAGGGCTTTATTGACTGGGTGCAGTTGCTCTATCAGGCACCAGTAGCGAGTGTGCGTATGAACCGGCTGAGGTCAGGATATTTTAAACCACACCGAGGGACGTTTGCTCTGTCGATAGAGCCATTGGCTATGGCGTTAAGAGCCTCGAGGAACTGGAAATGGCTGGTTCGGGCGGGGGGGGGGGGGGGCACCGTGTCTCGCTCTACGCAGATGACCTGCTCTTGTACATTTCGGACCCGTTGGAGGGGATGGGGGAAGTAATGTGAATCTTGGGGGAATTTGACAATTTTCCGGGGTATAAAATTTCATTTTCATTTTCAATTGAACATGGGGAAAAACGAGATGTTTGCGATCCAGGCAAGAGGACAAGAGAAGAGACTGGGAGAGCCGCCGCTTAGAATGGTAGGGAAGAGCTTTCGATATCTGGGAATCAGGTGGCCCGGGAATGGGAGGTACTGCACAAGTTAAACCTATCCCGGTTGGTAGAACAAATGGAAGGGGACTTTAAGAGATGGGACATGCTCCCGCCATCACTGGCGGGGTGGGTACAGACTGTGAAAATGACAGTCCTCTCCAGATTTCTGTTTGTCTTTCAGTGCCTCCCCATCTTCATTCTTAAGGCCTTTTTCAAGCCGGTGAATAAGATTATTTCAGGCTTTGTGTGGGCAAGTAAAACCCCGCGAGTGAAGAAAGTGTTGCTGGTGCGCAGTCGGGGGTAGGGTGGGATGGCGCTGCCGAACTTCTGCAATTATTACTGGGTGGCTAATATAGCCATGATTAGGAAGTGGGTAGTGGGGGAGGGGTCGGCATGGGGAGCGGATGGAGGCGGCATCATGTAAAGACACCAGTTTGGGAGCACTGGTAATGGCACTTCTGCCGTTCTCGCTGGCCCAATACTCCACAAGTCCGATGGTAGTGGCGGCTCTGAGGATCTGGGGGCAATGGAAGAGATATAAGAGAGTGGAGGGACCCCGATTTATAATAACCACAGGTTTGTACTGGGTAGGCTAGATGGCGGGTTCCGGAGCAGGAGTAGGCCATCTGGCCCTTCGAGCCTGCTCCACCATTCAATGAGATCATGGCTGATCTTTTGTGGACTCAGCTCCACTTTCCGGCCCGAACATCATAACCCTTAATCCCTTTATTCTTCAAAAAACTATCTATCTTTATCTTAAAAATATTTAATGAAGGAGCCTCTACTGCTTCACTGGGCAAGGAATTCCATAGATTCACAACCCTTTGGGTGAAGAAGTTCCTCCTAAACTCAGTCCTAAATCTGCTTCCCCTTATTTTGAGGCTATGCCCCCTAGTTCTGCTTTCACCCGCCAGTGGAAACAACCTGCCCGCATTTATCCTATCTATTCCCTTCATAATCTTATATGTTTCTCTAAGATCCCCCCCTCATCCTTCTAAATTCCAACGAGTACAGTCCCAGTCTATTCAACCTCTCCTCGTAATCCAACCCCTTCAGCTCTGGGATTAACCTAGTGAATCTCCTCTGCACACCCTCCAGTGCCAGTACGTCCTTTCTGGACATGGGGGCTGGTTTAGCACACTGCGCTAAATTGCTGGCTTTTAATGGCAGGCCAGCAGCACGGTTCGATTCCCGTACCATATTGTGATCGCTCCTTCCGAGAGGATCCCTAACTATGAGATCCTGAATCAATCCTGCCTCATTACACAGGACTAGATCTAGGACCGTTTGTTCCCTCGTAGGTTCCATTACATACTGTTCTAGGAAACTATCGCGGATACATTCTATAAACTCCTCCTCAAGGCTGCCTTGACCGACCTGGTTAAACCAATCAACATGTAGATTAAAATCCCCCATGATAACTGCTGTACCATTTCTACATGCATCTGTTATTTCTTTGTTTATTGCCTGCCCCACCATAATGTTACTATTTGGTGGCCTATAGATTACTCCTATCAGTGACTTTTTCGCCTTACTATTCCTGATTTCCACCCAAATGGATTCAACCTTATCCTCCATAGCACCGATGTCATCCCTTACTGTTGCCCGGATGTCATCCTTAAATAACAGAGCTACACCACCTCCCTTACCATCCACTCTGTCCTTCCAAAAAGTTTGATACCCTCGGATATTTAACTCTCAGTCATGACCATCCTTTAACCATGTTTCAGTAATGGCCACTAAATCATAATCATTCACGATGATTTGCGCCATCAACTCATTTACCTTATTCCGAATACTACGAGCATTCAGGTAAAGTACACTTATGTTGGCTTTTTTACCTCTGTTCTGAATCTTAACACCTCGATCAGGAACCTCTCCTAAGTTATATTTCCTCTTAACCTTTCTCCTAATTTTCCTTGTCGTTGAACCCATATCTTCGTGTAACAACCTGCCGCTTTCCTTACCATTAATGTTTTCACTTTCCGTTTTATTTATTTTAGTATTCCTGGTCCAAACTGAGCTCCCCTCAGTCACTGTACCTTGTACTGTCGCCCTTTTTGATTTTTGACTATGGCTTCTCTGCCTTACACTTTCCCCTTTACTGCCTTTTATTTCTGTCCCTGTTTTACTACATTCCAACTTCCTGCATCGGTTCCCATCCCCCTGCCACATTAGTTTAAACTCTCCCCAACAGCCCCTAGGACATCGGTTCCAGTCTTGCCCAGGTGCAGACCGTCCGATTTGTACAGGTCCCACCTCCCCCAGAACCGGTTCCAATGTCCCAGGAATTTGAATCCCTCCCTCTTGCACCATCTCTCAAGCCACGCATTCATCCTCTCTATCCTGACGTTCCTACTCTGACTAGCTCGTGGCACTGGTAGCAATCCTGAGATTATTACCTTTGAGGTCCTACTTTTTAGTTTAACACCTAGCTCCCTAAATTCAGCTTGTAGGACCTCATCCCGTTTTTTACCTATATCATTGGTGCCTATGTGCACCACGACAGCTGGCTGTTCACCCCCCCCCAGAATGTCCTGCAGCCGCTCCGAGACATCTTTGACCCTTGCACCAGGGAGGCAACATACCATCCTGGAGTCTCGATTGTGTCCGCAGAACCGCCTGTCTATTCCCCTTACAATTGAGTCCCCTATCACTATAGCCCTGCCATTCTTCTTCCTGCCCAGCTGCGCAGCAGAGCCAGCCAAGGTGCCATGAACCTGGCTGCTGCTGCCTTCCCCTGGTGAGCCATCTCCCTCAACAGTATCCAAAGCAGTATATCTGTTTTGCAGGGAGATGACCGCAGAGGACAACTGCACTGCCTTCCTACTCTTGCTCTGTCTTTTGGTCACCCATTTTTTATCTCCCTTAGTACCTTTCACCTGCGGTGTGACCAACTCGCTAATTGTGCTATCCACGACGTCCTCAGCATCGCGGATGCTCCAAAGTGCGTCCATCCGCAACTCCAGAGCCGTCAAGTGGTCTGACAGGAGCTGCAACTGGACACACTTCTTGCTCGTGAAGGAGACAGGGACACGAGGAGCATGACACGGGTCTGTGATCTCCTGCCATGTCTTAAACCTTCGGTTAACTTCGACAACTACAATTTCAACAAAAAAAACAACAAAGAAAAAATAAATAAATATACCAATGAAAAGAAACAGAAAAACAGAAACACTACTTACCAGTCACTTACCAGGGATAAAAAGCACTTCCTCCCCACCCAGCTTTGAATTCCCACCTAGATTCAAATTCCGAAACTCACTCTTAGCTGTGTCTCACTCCTGGCTCTGTCTTCTCTGGCTCACTGGGAGAACTCACTGGGAGTGAGTTTACAAGTTGCTCTTTTTAAACTGTCCTGAATTGACTCCCCTCCCCCACCTGCTTTTAGATCAAGGTAGATTTAAGTGACTGACACATAACTGTCAACCAGTTATGTGAGTGGGTGGGGCAGCCCTTGTTAACCCACACTGCACAATACTAGCTTAATTTAAATTCTTGAAATTTAAAAGGAGCTGCCTTACTGAATTAATTCAATTCCCACCTAGATTCAAATTCCCAAACTCACTCTTAGCTGTGTCTCACTCCTGGCTCTGTCTTCTCTGGCTCACTGGGAGAACTCACTGGGAGTGAGTTTACAAGTTGCTCTTTTTAAACTGTCCTGAATTGACTCCCCTCCCCCACCTGCTTTTTAGCAGGATGGGGGATCTATTTATAGACAGGAGCTTTCCCAGCTTGAAAGCTTTTGGAGGATAAATTTAAATTGCCAGCAGGGAATGGTTTTAGGTATTTGCAGGTGCGAGACTTCCTGAGAAAACAGGTGCCTGCCTTTCTGCTGCTGCTGCCATGGGGGATGCAGGATAGAGTAGTTTCTAGTATCTGGGTGGGAGAGGGGATGGTATCGGATATTTACCAGGAGCTTTCGGAGGCGGAGGAAACCCCGGTGGAAGAGCTTAAGGGCAAGTGGAAGAACGAGCTAGGAGGAGAGATAGAGGCGGGTGTATGGGCGGATGCCCTAATACCTCCTCATCATGCGCCAGGCTTAGCCTGATACAATTTAAGGTAGTCCACCGGGCACACATGACAGCGGCTAGGATGAGTAAGTTCTTCGGGGTTGAGGATAGGTGTGCGAGGTGCGCGGGAAGCCCAGAAAATCATGTCCACATGTTTTGGGCTTGCCTGAAGCTTAGAGGGTTTTGGCAGGATTTTGTCCACAGTGCTAAAAGTACAGATGGTGCCGAGTCTGGAGGTAGAGGTCTTTGGAACGTCGGATGAGCCGGGAGTTCAGGGGGCGAAAGAGGCCGACATCTTGGCCTTTGCCTCCCTGGTAGCCCGGAGACGGATCTTGTTAATGTGGAGGGACTCGAAGCTCCCGAGTGTACAGACCTGGGTTAGTGACATGGCTGGGTTTCTGAGTCTCAAGAAAACAAAGTTTGCCTTAAGAGGGTCAATGTTAGGGTTCACCCGGATGTGGCAGCCATTCGTCGACTTTCTTGGGGAAAATTAAAATGTCAGCAGATGCAGTATTCCAAGGGGGGAGGGGGCGGGCGGATTGTTGAGGTGTGCGAAGATTGGGCTGGGGGGGGGGGGGGGGAAATGTTTATTTTACCATGTTGATGTCATTGTTTATGTTACTGTGATAAAAATTTTCAAATACCTCAATAAAATATTATTTTTTAAAAAGTTGTGGGTCAGGTGAACTCCATGATGCACTTTGGTGTTCTCGAAACCTTGGCCCATAACAGCTGACAGGCTGGATTTTAATAGCGACTGCCTGAGAATCCAGTAAGGTAACATTAAAAATTCCCAAAGGCCAAAAGAGCTGAGATCATGTGATGTCCCATTGACTGTTTCAGGTTAACAATCAGTTCTGATGCCTGATATCAAAATCCATGACAGCTGTGTGTACCATCTACTAGATGCACTTCAGCAACTCACTAAGGCTCCTTTGACAATACCTTCCAAACCTGTGACCTCCACCATCTAGAGTGGCAAGGATAGCAGATACCTGGGAACCCCACCACATGGAAGTTCCCCTCCAAGTCACTTGGAAATATAGCACCATTCGTTCACTGTCTCTGGGTCAAAATCCTGGAACCCCCTCCCGAACAGCACTGTGGGTGCACCTACATCTCAGGGGCTGCAGCAACTCAACAATGCAGCTCACCACCACCTTCTCAAGGGCAATTAAGGATGTACAATAAATGCTGGTCTAGCCAGTGATGCCCACATTCTGTAAATTAATCTTAAAATAGCTAATTGCTAAATGAATATTTTTCGTCAGTATTCACACGGAAAAAGACAATGTTGTCGAGGAGAATACTGAGATTCAGGCAATTCTGGAAAGTGTGAAAATAGATAAGGCCCTGGGCCGGATGGGATTTATCCGAGGATTCTCTGGGAAGCTAGGGAGGAGAGTGCTGAGCCTTTGGCTTTGATCTTTGATCTTTAAGTCACCTTTGTCTACAGGAATAATGCCAGCAAATGTTGTCCCCTTGTTCAAGAAGGGGAGTAGAGACAACCCCGGTAACTATAGACCAGTGAGCCTTACTGCTGTTGTGGGCAAAATCTTGGAAAGGTTTATAGGAGATAGGATGTATAATCATCTGGAAAGGAATAATTTGATTAGAGATAGTCAACACGGTTTTGTGAAGGGTGGGTCGTGCCTCACAAACCTTATTGAGTTCTTTGAGAAGGTGACCAAACAGGTGGATGAGGGTAAAGCAGTTGATGTGGTGTATATGGATTTCAGTAAAGCGTTTGACAAGGTTCCCCACGGTAGGCTACTGCAGAAAATACGGAGGCATGGGATTCAGGGTGATTTAGCAGTTTGGATCAGAAATTGGCTAGCTGGAAGGAGACAAAGGGTGGTGGTTGATGGGAAATGTTCAGACTGGAGTCCAGTTATTAGTGGTGTACAACAAGGATCTGTTTTGGGGCCACTGCTGTTTGTCATTTTGATAAATGACCTGGAGGAGGGCGTAGAAGGATGGGTGAGTAAATTTGCAGATGACACTAAAGTCGGTGGAGTTGTGGACAGTGCGGAAGGATGTTACAAGTTACAGAGGGACATAGATAAGCTGCAGCGTTGGGATGAGAGGTGTCAAATGGAGTTTAATGCAGAAAAGTGTGAGGTGATTCATTTTGGAAGGAATAACAGCAAGACAGAGTACTGGGCCAATGGTAAGATTCTTGGCAGTGTGGATGAGCAGAGAGATCTCGGTGTCCATAGATCCCTGAAAGTTGCCACCCAGGTTGAGAGGGTTGTTAAGAAGGCGTACGGTGTGTTAGCTTTTATTGGTAGAGGGATTGAGTTTCGGAGCCATAGGTCATGTTGCAGCTGTACAAAACTCTGGTGCGGCCGCATTTGGAGTATTGCGTGCAATTCTGGTCGCCGCATTATAGGAAGGATGTGTAAGCATTGGAAAGGGTGCAGAGGAGATTTACCAGAATGTTGCCTGGTATGGAGGGAAGATCTTATGAGGAAACGCTGAGGGACTTGAGGCTGTTTTTGTTAGAGAGAAGAAGGTTAAGAGGTGACTTACAGAACATAGAACGATACAGCGCAGTACAGGCCCTTCGGCCCACGATGTTGCACCGACATGGGAAGTTAAAAAACAAAAGCCATCTAACCTACACTATGCCATTATCATCCATATGCTTATCCAATAAACTTTTAAATGCCCTCAATGTTGGCAAGTTCACTACTGTTGCAGGTAGGGCATTCCACGGCCTCACCACTCTTTGCGTAAAGAACCTACCTCTGACCTCTGTCCTATATCTATTACCCCTCAGTTTAAGGCTATGTCCCCTCATGCTAGCCATTTCCATCCGCGGGAGAAGGCTCTCACTGTCCACCCTATCTAACCCCCTGATCATTTTGTATGCCTCTATTAAGTCTCCTCTTAACCTTCTTCTCTCTAACGAAAACAACCTCAAGTCCATCAGCCTTTCCTCATAAGATTTTCCCTCCATACCAGGCAACATCCTGGTAAGTCTCCTCTGCACCCGCTCCAAAGCTTCCACGTCCTTCCTATAATGCGGTGACCAGAACTGTACGCAATACTCCAAATGCGGCCGTACCAGAGTTTTGTACAGCTGCAACATGACCTCATGACTCCGGAACTCAATCCCTCTACCAATAAAGGCCAACACTCCATAGGCCTTCTTCACAACCCTATCAACCTGGGTGGCAACTTTCAGGGATCTATGTACATGGACACCTAGATCCCTCTGCTCATCCACACTTCCAAGAACTTTACCATTAGCCAAATATTCCGCATTCCTGTTATTCCTTCCAAAGTGAATCACCTCACACTTCTCTGCATTAAACTCCATTTGCCACCTCTCAGCCCAGCTCTGCAGCTTATCTCTGTCCCTCTGTAACCTGTTACATCCTTCCGCACTGTCGACAACACCACCGACTTTAGTGTCGTCTGCAAATTTACTCACCCACCCTTCTGCGCCCTCCTCTAGGTCATTGATAAAAATGACAAACAGCAACGGCCCCGGAACAGATCCTTGTGGTACTCCACTTGTAACTGAACTCCATTCTGAATATTTCCCATAAACCACCACCCTCTGTCTTATTTCAGCTAGCCAATTTCTGATCCACATCTCTAAATCATTCTCAATCCCCAGCCTCCGTATTTTCTGCAATAGCCTACCGTGGGGAACTTTATCAAACGCTTTACTGAAATCCATATACACCACATCAACTGCTCTACCCTCGTCTACCTGTTCAGTCACCTTCTCAAAGAACTCGATAAGGTTTGTGAGGCATGACCTACCCTTCACAAAGCCATGCTGACTATCCCTAATCATATTAGTCCTATCTAGATGATTATAAATCTTGTCTCTTATAATCCCCTCCAAGACTTTACCCACAACAGACGTGAGGCTCACCGGTCTATAGTTGCCGGGGTTGTCTCTATTCCCCTTCTTGAACAAAGGGACCACATTTGCTATCCTCCAGTCCTCTGGCACTATTTCTGTAGCCAATGATGACATAAAAATCAAAGCCAAAGGCCCAGCAATCTCTTCCCTGGCTTCCCAGAGAATCCTAGGATAAATCCCATCAGGCCCCAGGGACTTATCTATTTTCAGCCTGTCCAGAATTGCCAACACCTCTTCCCTACGTACCTCAATGCCATCTATTCTAATAGCCTGGGTCTCAGCATTCTCCTCCACAACATTATCTTTTTCCTGAGTGAATACTGACGAAAAATATTCATTTAGTATCTCGCCTATCTCTTCAGACTCCACACACAACTTCCCATCCCTGTCCTTGACTGGCCCTACTCTTACCCTAGTCATTCTTTTATTCCTGACATACCTATAGAAAGCTTTTGGATTTTCCTTGATCCTACCTGCCAAATACTTCTCATGTCCCCTCCTTGCTCGTCTTAGCTCTCTCTTTAGATCCTTCCTCGCTACCTTGTAACTATCAAGCGCCCCAACTGAAACTTCACTCCTCATCTTCACATAGGCCTCCTTCTTCCTCTTAACAAGAGATTCCACTTCTTTGATAAACCACAGTTCCCTCGCTCGACGCCTTCCTCCCTGCCTGACCGGTACGTACTTATCAAGAACACGCAGTAGCTGTTCCTTAAACCAGCTCCACATATCCAGTGTGCCCAACACTTGCAGCCTACTTCTCCAACCTATCCCCCCCAAGTCATGTCTAATGGCATCATAATTGCCCTTCCCCCAGCTATAACTGTTGCCCTGCGGGGTATACTTATCCCTTTCCATCACTAACGTAAACGTCACCGAATTGTGGTCACTGTCCCCAAAGTGCTCACCAAGGTAGATTTAAGTGACTGACACTTAACTGCGAACCAGTTATGTGAGTGGGTGGGGCAGCCCTTGTTAACCCACACTGCACAATACTAGCTTAATTTAAATTAATTTAAACTACCTCTTATGAGGAAAGGCTAAGGGACTTGAGGCTGTTTTCGTTAGAGAGAAGAAGGTTAAGAGGTGACTTAATTGAGGCATACAAGATGATCAGAGGATTGGATAGAGTGGACAGTGAGAGCCTTTTTCCTCGGATGGTGATGTCTAGCATGAGGGGACATAGCTGTAAATTGAGAGGAGATAGATATAGGACAGATGTCAGAGGTAGGTTCTTTACTCGGAGAGTAGTAAGGGCGTGGAATGCCCTGCCTGCGACTGTAGTGGACTCGCCAACACTAAGGGCATTCAAATGGACGATACGGGAATAGTGTAGATGGGCTTTAGAGTGATTCACAGGTCGGCGCAACATCGAAGGCCGAAGGGCCTGTACTGCGCTGTAATGTTCTATGTTCTATTGTTGAATCGGATCAGTTTCATCTTCTTTCCCCTTACACAGCACACTATTTGTCAAACCAACCCCTTTCTGAGCCTGTATCTCTGCCAGGTGTGACTGATGCCTGGAGCCACCTCCATGATGTATCAACTTTCTGCAACTTATATACCCGCTCAATAACGAGTTGAAATATCTAACTGCTGATGTGTTAGTTTGGGATCATTTCCCAAATTGCCACATTCTACTGTCCAAACATTTAGTAAAGCTCTGATCTCGGATTTTGACTCCCTGGAGCACAGCAGATTTGTAACTCAAGATAGCATTGGAACTTGCACTCATTTCATTTCAATTTGCTGCTTGGTCCTTTTAATTTTCTCATTGATCTGGATTTTTCTTCAGGGTAATTAAGACCTCCTCACTCCGATCCCGCAGAAAACGCCGTGGGAAAGAGAAGGACAATGGAGCTCTTTCACCGGACACCAAACAGCATATGACACTGGATGACTATGTGAAATACACACGGTTGAGTTCTCTGTGTAATGTTATGTGGAATTGCTGAATGTTGTGGTCATTTCCTGGTGATCACAAAGTGAATTTACATTCTGTACGAGCCGGCCTGCTCAACATCGGTCTGGACATTGGTTTAATGTAACTGTCTACTTAAGTGCCTGCTGGGAGTTTCCAGTAGTGTGAACGAGCACATTCTGCAATGTGAATACTACTGAGGCACACACACACATACATGTACTAACACACACACACTAACACACACCAGCACAGACGCACTAACATACATACACCAAGACACACACACACGAACACACACACTAATACACAAACGTACACTGACACATTAATAAACATACACTAACACACACTAATACAAACACACACACCTACACTAACACACATACACTAACACAAACCAACATGCACACTAATACTCACACGAATATACATACACTGACACACACACCAACCTGCACACACACACATACACACATGCACACATACACTAACACACCCACACTAATAAACATACACTAACGCACATACACACTAATACATACACACACAAACACACGCACCCACTAACACACACCCACTAACACCCACACCAACTAATATACACACACTAATAAACATACACTGACACACAGACTAATACACACACTAATTTTGTTTTAGAAAATATTTTATTGAAGCATTTGTAATTTTCAGTTTAACACATTAACATTTCTTAAACAACCGCGCGGGCCGACACACACAAAACACCTAAAAGAACAAAAAACAGAAATCAACGTCCCCTACCACCCCCGCCCTATTCCTTAATTACCCGTATACTAAGTTCCCTGTCCTTATTTAACATTGCCATGCCTCCTGTTTCCCCCCCCCCCCCCACACACTACTCCCCTCTCCCCTTACTGCTGATGTTCAATTTTCCTTGAAGAAATCGATGAACGGCTGCCATCTCCGGGCGAACCCCTGAGTTGATCCTCTCAAGTCGAACTTGATTTTTTTCCAGACTGAGAAACCCTGCCATATCGCCGACCCACACTCCTGACTTTGGGGGCTCCGAATCCCTCCACCCCAGCAAAGTCCGTCTCCGGGCCATCAGGGAGGAGAAGGCCAGGACAATGGCCCCTCCCCCCCCCCCCCTTGGCACCCGGATCTTCCGATACCCCAAATATTGCCAGTTCTGGACTCTGAGTTACCCTCCCTTCCAGGACTTCTGACATAACGTCCACGAATCCCTGCCAGAATCCCCTCAATTTTGGACATGCCCAAAACATGTACATGGTTCGCCGGGCAACCCCACACCTCCCACATCTGTCCTCCACCTCCTCAAAGAACCTGCCTATCCGGGCTGCCATCATGTGGGCCCTGTGGACTACCTTGAACTGGATCGAGCCAAGTCTGTCACAAGACGAGGATGTTTAGCACAGGGCTAAATCGCTGGCTTTGAAAGCAGACCAAGGCAGGCCAGCAGCACGGTTCGATTCCCATAACAGCCTCCCCGAAATGTGGCGACTAGGGGCTTTTCACAGTAACTTCATTTGAAGCCTACTCGTGACAATAAGCGATTTTCATTTCATTTCATTTCATTCATTTCTTTTCAAGGCTTTTGTCCACGGTTCAATTTGCAGCTCTCCTCCCAGCTCCTCTTCCCACTTCCTCTTCACCTCTCTGATAGGGGCCCCTTCCCACTCCATCAACTCCTTGTATATCTCTGAAACCCTCCCCTCTCCAACCCCTGTTTTTGACATCACCTTGTCCTGTAGTCCCCTCAAGGGGAGGCGAGGAAGGTTTGGAACCTGCCTCCGTACAAATGAAACCCATTCCCACCTGGCAATTCAAATTCCTCCTCTGGTACCTCCAAGGTTGGAAAGCCCTCCTGGACGAATTGGCCCCCAGATCTCTCAATCCTTGCCTGCTGCCATCTCTTAAAGCCCCCATCCAGCCCCCTCGGGGCAAACTGGTCGTTGTCACAAATCGGGGACCACACCAATCCCGTCTGATTCTCCCCAATTACCTCCGGGACACAATCCTCTATTCGGGGGGCCAAGATCTTTGCCAGCAATTTAGCATTTACGTTCAAAAGGGAAATTGGCCTGTACAATCCACAGTTCTCCGGGTCCTTGTCTCGCTTCAGGATAAGAGAGATTGATGCCTGTGATAGCATTGGGGGAAACACTCCCAGCTCCTTGGACTCGTTAAAAGCCTTGACCAGAAGTGGCCCCAGTAGCCCAGAAAACGTTTTATAAAATTCCACTGGGAATCCATCGGGTCCTGGGGCCTTACCCGATTGCATTGCTCCCAATCCGTCTATCACCTCCCCGAGCCCAATTGGGCTCCCCAGGACTTCTACCAGCTTCTCAGCTACCTTCGGGAACTCTAGCCTCTCCAGGAATTGATTCATTCCCTCCTCCCCGACCGGGGGTTCCGACTCATATAGTTGACTATAGAATTCACGGAACACGTTTTTAATCGTCCCGGGTCCATCACTACCTTCCCCCTCATATCCTTTATTTTCCCTATTTCTCTCGCCGCCTCCTGCTTCCTCAGCTGATGTGCCAGCATCCTGCTAGCTTTCTCCCCATATTCATATATTGCCCCTTTTACCCTCCTCAACTATCCCTCCACCTTACCTGTGGAAAGGAGCCCAAATTCCATTGGAGTCTATGACGCTCCCTCAGGAGCTCCTCATTCGGAGACTCCGCATACCTCCTGTCCACCTGTAAGATTTCTCCTACCAACCTGTCCAGCTCCGCCCATTCAGTCTTCTTCCTATGAGCCCAAATCGAAATACATTCCCCTCTAATAACAGCCTTCAATCCCTCCCACACCACCCCAGCCACAGTCTCTCCCGTGTCGTTGTTCTTTATATACCCCGAATGGCCTCCCTCACTCGTTCACAGATCTCGTCATCCGCTAACAGCCCTGCATCTAATCTCAACTGCGGGCGCTGGGACTTTCCTGTACTTACCCGCAGGCCTATCGAATGCGGTGCATGGTCTGGCACCACAATTTTTTTTTTTTTAATAAATATTTTATTGAAAATTTTTGGTCAACCAACACAGTACATTGTGCATCCTTTACACAATATTATAACAACACAAATAACAATGACCTATTTTATAAACAAAAAATGAATAAATAATAAATAACAAAAATGAAAACTACCCCTAATTGGCAACTGCCTTATCACAAGTAACACTCTCCAAAAATATAATTTAACAGTCCAATATATAATTATCTGTCGCAACGACCTATACATATTATACAGTATATATTAACAACCCTGAGAGTCCTTCTGGTTCCTCCTCCCCTCCCCCCCCCCCCCCCCCCCCCCGATCCTGGGCTGCTGCTGCTGCCTTTTTTCCATTCCATCTATCTTTCTGCGAGGTATTCGACGAACGGTTGCCACCGCCTGGTGAACCCTTGAGCCGACCCCCTTAGAACGAACTTAATCCGCTCCAGCTTTATAAACCCTGCCATGTCATTTATCCAGGTCTTCACCCCCGGGGGCTTGAATTCTTTCCACATTAACAATATCCTGTGCCGGGCTACTAGGGACGCAAAGGCCAAAACATCGGCCTCTCTCGCCTCCTGCACTCCCGGCTCTTGGGCAACCCCAAATATAGCCAACCCCCAGCTTGGTTCGACCCGGACCCCCACTACTTTTGAAAGCACCTTTGTCACCCCCATCCAAAACCCCTGTAGTGCCGGGCATGACCAAAACATATGGGTATGATTCGCTGGGCTTCTCGAGCACCTCGCACACCTATCCTCTACCCCAAAACATTTACTGAGCCGTGCTCCAGTCATATGCGCCCTGTGTAATACCTTAAACTGAATCAGGCTTAGCCTGGCACACGAGGACGATGAGTTTACCCTGCTTAGGGCATCTGCCCACAGCCCCTCCTCGATCTCCTCCCCCAGCTCTTCTTCCCATTTCCCTTTTAGTTCATCTACCATAGTCTCCCCTTCGTCCCTCATTTCCCTATATATATCTGACACCTTACCATCCCCCACCCATGTCTTTGAGATCACTCTGTCCTGCACCTCTTGTGTCGGGAGCTGCAGGAATTCCCTCACCTGTTGCCTCGCAAAAGCCCTCAGTTGCATATACCTGAATGCATTCCCTTGGGGCAACCCATATTTCTCGGTCAGCGCTCCCAGACTCGCGAACTTCCCATCCACAAACAGATCTTTCAGTTGCGTTATTCCTGCTCTTTGCCACATTCCATATCCCCCATCCATTCCCCCCGGGGCAAACCTATGGTTGTTTCTTATCGGGGACCCTCCCAAGGCTCCAGTCTTTCCCCTATGTCGTCTCCACTGTCCCCAAATCTTCAGTGTAGCCACCACCACCGGGCTTGTGGTGTAGTTCCTCGATGAGAACGGCAATGGGGCTGTCACCATAGCCTGTAGGCTAGTCCCCCTACAGGACGCCCTCTCTAATCTCTTCCACCCCGCTCCCTCCTCCTCTCCCATCCACTTACTCACCATTGAAATATTAGCGGCCCAATAATACTCACTTAGGCTCGGTAGTGCCAGCCCCCCCCCTATCCCTGCTACGCTGTAAGAATCCCTTCCTCACTCTCGGGGCCTTCCCGGCCCACACAAAACCCATGATGCTCTTTTCAATCCTTTTAAAAAAAGCCTTCGTGATCACCACCGGGAGGCACTGAAACACAAAGAGGAATCTCGGGAGGACCACCATCTTAACCGCCTGCACCCTCCCTGCCAGTGACAGGGATACCATATCCCATCTCTTGAAATCCTCCTCCATTTGTTCCACCAACCGCGTTAAATTTAACCTATGCAATGTGCCCCAATTCTTGGCTATCTGGATCCCCAGGTAACGAAAGTCCCTTGTTACCTTCCTCAACGGTAGGTCCTCTAATTCTCTACTCTGCTCCCCTGGATGCACCACAAACAACTCACTTTTCCCCATGTTCAATTTATACCCTGAAAAATCCCCAAACTCCCCAAGTATCCGCATTATTTCTGGCATCCCCTCCGCCAGGTCTGCCACGTATAGTAGCAAATCGTCCGCATACAAAGATACCCGGTGTTCTTCTCCTCTAAGTACTCCCCTCCACTTCTTGGAACCCCTCAACGCTATCGCCAGGGGCTCAATCGCCAGTGCAAACAATAATGGGGACAGAGGGCATCCCTGCCTTGTCCCTCTATGGAGCCGAAAATATGCAGATCCCCGTCCATTCGTGACCACGCTCGCATTGGGGCCCTATACAACAGCTGCACCCATCTAACATACCCCTCTCCAAAACCAAATCTCCTCAACACCTCCCACAAATAATCCCACTCCACTCTATCAAATGCTTTCTTGGCATCCATCGCCACTACTATCTCCGTTTCCCCCTCTGGTGGGGCCATCATCATTACCCCTAACAGCCTCCGTATATTCGTGTTCAGCTGTCTCCCCTTCACAAACCCAGTTTGGTCCTCGTGGACCACCCCCGAGGCACATTCCTCTATTCTCATTGCCATTACCTTGGCCAGGGATCTTGGCATCTACATTTAGGAGGGAAATAGGTCTATAGGACCCGCATTGTAGCGGGTCCTTTTCCTTCTTTAAGAGAAGCGATATCGTTGCTTCAGACATAGTCGGGGGCAGTTGTCCCCTTCCCTTTGCCTCATTAAAGGTCCTCGTCAATACCGGGGCGAGCAAGTCCACATATTTTCTATAGAATTCGACTGGGAATCCACCCGGTCCCGGGGCCTTTCCCGCCTGCATGCTCCTAATTCCTTTCACCACTTCTTCTACCTCGATCTGTGCTCCCAGTCCCACCCTTTCCTGCTCTTCCACCTTGGGAAATTCCAGCCGATCCAAGAAGCCCATCATTCTCTCCCTCCCATCCGGGAGTTGAGCTTCATATAATTTTTTATAAAATGTCTTGAACACTCCATTCACTCTCTCCGCTCCCCGCTCCATCTCTCCTTCCTCATCCCTCACTCCCCCTATTTCCCTCGCTGCTCCCCTTTTCCTCAATTGGTGTGCCAGCAACCTGCTCGCCTTCTCCCCATATTCGTACTGTACACCCTGTGCCTTCCTCCATTGTGCCTCTGCAGTGCCCGTAGTCAGCAAGTCAAATTCTACATGTAGCCTTTGCCTTTCCCTGTACAGTCCCTCCTCCGGCGCTTCCGCATATTGTCTGTCCACCCTCAAAAGTTCTTGTTGCAACCACTCCCGTTCCTTACTCTCCTGCTTCCCTTTATGTGCCCTTATTGATATCAGCTCCCCTCTAACCACCGCCTTCAACGCCTCCCAGACCACTCCCACCTGGACCTCCCCATTATCATTGAGTTCCAAGTACTTTTCAATGCACCCCCTCACCCTTAGACACCCCCCCTCATCTGCCATTAGTCCCATGTCCATTCTCCAGGGTGGGCGCCCTCCTGTTTCCTCCCCTATCTCCCAGTCTACCCAGTGTGGCGCGTGATCCGAAATGGCTATAGCCGTATACTCCGTTCCCCTCACCTTCGGGTTCAACGCCCTTCCCAGCACAAAAAAGTCTATTCGCGAGTAGACTTTTTGGACATAGGAGAAAAACGAGAACTCCTTACTCCTAGGTCTGCTAAATCTCCACGGGTCTACACCTCCCATCTGCTCCATAAAATCTTTAAGTACCTTGGCTGCTGCCGGCCTCCTTCCAGTCCTGGACTTCGACCTATCCAGCCCTGGTTCCAACACCGTATTAAAATCTCCCCCCATTATCAGCTTTCCCATCTCTAGGTCCGGAATGCGTCTTAGTATCCGCCTCATAAAATTGGCATCATCCCAGTTCGGGGCATATACGTTTACCAAAACCACCGTCTCCCCCTGTAGTTTGCCACTCACCATCACGTATCTGCCCCCGTTATCCGCCACTATAGTCTTTGCCTCGAACATTACCCGCTTCCCCACTAATATAGCCACCCCCCTGTTTTTCGCATCTAGCCCCGAATGGAACACCTGCCCCACCCATCCTTTGCGTAGCCTAACCTGGTCTATCAGTTTCAGGTGCGTTTCCTGTAACATAACCACATCTGCCTTAAGTTTCTTAAGGTGTGCGAGTACCCGTGCCCTCTTTATCGGCCCGTTCAGCCCTCTCACGTTCCACGTGATCAGCCGGGTTGGGGGGCTTCCTAGCCCCCCCCTTGTCGATTAGCCATCCCCTTTTTCCAGCTCCTCACCTGGTTCCCACGCAGCTGTATCTCCCCCAGGCGGTGCCCCCCCCCCCCGCCCATCCCCTCCCATACCAGCTCCCCCCTCTCCCCAGCAGCAGCAACCCAGTAATTCCCCCCTCCCACCCCCCCCCCCCCCGCTAGCGTAATTACTCCCCCCATGTTGCTCCCAGAAGTCAGCAAACTCTGGCCGATCTCGGCTTCCCCCCGTGACCTCGGCTCGCACCGTGCGACGCCCCCTCCTTCCTGCTTCTCTATTCCCGCCATGATTATCATAGCGCGGGAACCAAGCCCGTGCTTCTCCCTTGGCCCCACCCCCAATGGCCAACGCCCCATCTCCTCCACCTCCCCTCCTCCCCCCATCACCACCTGTGGAAGAGAGAAAAGTTACCACATCGCAGGATTAGTACATAAAACTCCTCTTTCCCCCCTTTTTAACCCCCCTCTTCGCCCCACCACTTTGTTCAAACGTTCTTTTTAATAACCCGCTCATTCCAGTTTTTATTCCACAATAAAAGTCCACGCTTCATCCGCCGTCTCAAAGTAGTGGTACCTCCCTCGATATGTGATCCACAGTCTTGCCGGTTGCAGCATTCCAAATTTTATCTTCTTTTTATGAAGCACCGCCTTGGCCCGATTAAAGCTCGCCCTCCTTCTCGCCGCCTCCGCACTCCAGTCTTGATAAACGCGGATCACCGCGTTCTCCCATTTACTGCTCCGAGTTTTCTTTGCCCATCTAAGGACCATTTCTCTATCCTTAAAACGGAGGAATCTCACCACTATGGCTCTGGGAATTTCTCCTGCTCTCGGTCCTCGCGCCATCACTCGGTATGCTCCCTCCACCTCCAACGGACCCGCCGGGGCCTCCGCTCCCATTAACGAGTGCAGCATCATGCTCACATATGCCCCGACGTCCGCTCCCTCCGCACCTTCAGGAAGACCAAGAATCCTCAGGTTGTTCCTCCTTGCGTTGTTCTCCAGTGCCTCCAACCTTTCCACACATCGTTTCTGATGTGCCTCATGCGTCTCCGTCTTCACCACCAGGCCCTGTATGTCGTCCTCATTCTCGGCTGCCTTTGCCTTCACGACCCGAAGCTCCCGCTCCTGGGTCTTTTGTTCCTCCTTTAGCCCTTCGATCGCCTGTAGTATCGGGGCCAACAGCTCTTTCTTCATTTCCTTTTTGAGCTCTTCCACACAGCATTTCAAGAACTCTTGTTGTTCAGGGCCCCATGTTAAACTGCCACCTTCCGACGCCATCTTGGTTTTTGCTTGCCTTCCTTGCCGCTGTTCTAAAGGATCCACTGCAATCCGGCCACTTTCTCCTTTTTTCATCCGTATCCAGGGGGGATTCCCTTCTGGTTTACCGCACAGTGTTTTTAGCCGTCAAAATTGCCGTTGGGGCTCCTATCAAGAGCCCAAAAGTCCGTTTCACCGGGAGCTGCCGAAACGTGCGACTCAGCTGGTCATCGCCGCACCCGGAAGTCATCTGGCACCACAATTGCTGAGTACTCTATCCTCCACCCCTCCGAACAGTGTTTTATCCAGTACAAAGAAATCTATCCTGGAGTATTCCTTGTGCACATGGGAGTAAAATAAATATTTCTTGCTCCGTGGCCTCTCGAATCTCCACTGATCAACCCCTCCCATGCGCTCCATGAACCCCCGCAGTTCTTTCGCCATTGCTCATACCCGACCGGTCCATTCTCAGATCTAGGACCGCGTTGAAGTCACCCCCCATAACCAACCGGTGCGAGTCAAGGTCCGGGATTTTTCCCAGTACCTTCCTGACAAACGCGACATAATCCCAGTTTGGAGCGTATATATTTACCAACACCACTGCCATTCCCTCCAGTTTCCCGCTAACCATAATAAATCTGCCTCCCGGTTCTGCCTCTATCTTCCCTACCTCAAATGCCACCCTTTTGTTAATCAGGATGGCCAACCCTGTTGTTTTAAAGTCCAGTCCCGAATGGGATACCTGTCTGACCCATCCCCTCTTCAGTTCAACTTGGTCCCCCAGCTTCAAGTGTGTCTCTGGTAGCATGGCCACGGCCACTTTTAGCTGTCTCAAGTGTGCAAAAACACGGGCCCTTTTGACCGGCCATTCAGTCCACAAATATTCCACGTGACTTGTCTGGTCGAGGGGGCTCTTGCCCACCTCACACACACACACACACACACTAATACACACACGAGCACGAGCAGTTAGCACTGCTGCCTACAGCACTCCGGGTTCGATCCCAGCCCCGGGCCACTGTCTGTGTGGAGTTTGCACATTCTCCCCGTGTCTGCGTGGATTTCATAGAGTTCATAGAATTTACAGTGCAGAAGGAGGCCATTTGGCCCATCGAGTATGCACCGGCTCTTGGAAAGAGCACCCTACTTAAGCCCACACCTCCACCCTCCATCCTAGCCCCGTAACCCAGCAACCCGATCTAACCTAAGGGCAATTTAGCATAGCCAATCCACCTAACCTACCATCTTTGCACTGTGGGAGGAAACCGGAGCACCCGGAGGAAACCCACGCAGACACAGGGAGAATGTGCAGACTCCGCACAGGAAGTGACCCAAGTGGGAATTTAACCTGGGACCCTGGCGCTGTGAGCCATAGTGCCACTATGCTACCGTGCTGCCCCTAAATCCAAAGATGTGCAGGTTAAGTAGATTGGCCACGCTAAATTGCCACTTAATTTGAAAAAAAACTAATTGGGTACTCTAAAAAAAATTTTAAAAACTAACATGCACACACTACCACGCACACAGACACACACATACTAATACGCATTCAGATACAGACACACACATGCACTAACACACACACAAACACACACTCACAAACACACTAACTAACACACACACTCAAACACACTTACACACATACACAAATACACACTGACACACACACCTACATTCATTCACATACAGACACACACACTAACACATACCCTAATATGCACACATACACCAGAACATACACACACATACACAAACTTACACACACGAATGCACACATACTAACAGATACGCACTAACACATATGCACTAACACAGACACACTAACACACACACACACATTTACACTCGCGCACACACTAACATACACACACATTAACACGCAGTAACACACACTAATTCACACACATACACCAGAACACACACACTAACACACAAACACTAATAGACATACACTAACACACACCAGCACACACACTAACACACACCAGCACACGCACTAACACACACACTAATACACAAATACATACATTAACACACACACACTAATAAGTACACTAACACACACACACACACACACACAGACTTGCAGTTAGCTCTGCTGCCTATGGCACTGAGGACCCGGGTTCGATCCTGGCCCCGGGTCACTGTCTGTGTGGGGTTTGCACATTCTCCCCATGTCTGCATGGGTTTCACCCCCACAATCCAAATATAATTGGGCACTTAAAAACTAACATGCACACACTACCATGCACACACTAACACAAGTACACTAACACACACACACACACACACACACACTAACATTTGAGGGCAGCACGGTAGCATAGTGATTAGCACAATTGCTTCACAGCTCCAGGGTCCCAGGTTCGATTCCCGGCTTGGGTCACTGTCTGTGCGGAGCCTGCACATTCTCCCCGTGCGAGCGTGGGTTTCCTCCGGGTGCTCCGGTTTCCTCCCACAGTCCAAAGATGTGCAGGTTAGGTGGATTGGCCATGATAAATTGCCCTTAGTGTCCAAAATTGCCCTTCGTGTTGGGTGGAGTTACTGGGTTATGGGGATAGGGTGGAGATGTGTGGTTGGGTCGGCTGCTCTTTCCAAGAGCTGGTGCAGACTCGATGGGCCGAATGGCCTCCTTCTGCGCTTTAAACTCTATGCAGTCAGATAGACACACATCCACTAACACACACTAAAACTCACTAATACGCACACATACACCAGACACTAACACACACCAGCAGACGCTCTAATACACACTCTAATATACATGCACTAACACACACACTAATACGCAGACACACATACACTTAACACACAGACACTAATACACATGCACAAACACACACCAGCACACGCACGAATATACACTCTAATATGCATACACTAACATGCACACACACTGACACACGCTAACAGTTACATATACTAACACACACACCTACACATACACACACATACTAACACAAGCACCCACTAACACACACACTAGCACACACATTAATACGCACACATACATCAGAACTCTCACACATACACTAACACGCAGACATTAATAGACATACACTAATACACAAATACACACACTAATACAGATACATTAACACACAGACACTAACACACACACACACAGACAGACACTAGTACTTGCAGTTAGTTCTGCTGCTTATGGCGCTGAGGACCCGGGTTTGATCCCGGCCCTGGGTCACTATCTGCGTGGGGTTTGCACATTCTCCCCGTGTCTGCATGGGTTTCACCCCCACAATCCCAAAATATTTGGACACTTAAATGAAAATGAAAATTGCTTATTGTCACAAGTAGGCTTCAAATGAAATTACTGTGAAAAGCCCCTAGTCGCCACATTCCGGCGCCTGTTCGGGGAGGCTGTTACGGGAATCGAACCGTGCTGCTGGCCTGCCATGGTCTGCTTTCAAAGCCAGCGATTTAGCCCTGTGCTAAACAGCCCCTAAAAACTTAAAAACTAACATGCACACACTACCATGCACACACTAACACAAATACACTATCTCACACACACCGACATGCAGTCAGATAGACACACACACACACACTTACGCACACGAACGTACATATACTAACACACACTCAAACACACACTAACAAACACATATGCACTAACACACACACATTAACACACACGTGCACACACTAATACACACTAACATGCACACACCAGACACACATACTAACACACACAAACAGTAACACACACTAATATGTGCACATACACCAGAACACACATACATTAATACACACATACAGACACTAACACACATACACTAAGACATATACACTAACACACCAGCAGACGCTCTAATACACGCTCTAATATGCATACACTGACACACACTAATACGCATACATACACTAACACACACACTAATACGCACACACACACTAACGCACACACGCACAAACTAACACACAGACACTAATACACATACACATACACACACCAGCACACGCACTAATACACACTCTAATATGCACACACTAACATACACTAATATGCACACGCTAACACTTACATACACTAACACAGACACCCACACTACTACACACACACATACTAACACACACACCCACTAACACGCACACACTAGTGTAGTCATCTGGGATGGCCATGTCCCGATTAGAAAATGGACACTTGCAAAGAATGCAGGGAAAATTGGACAATGCTAAGAAACAAGCAGGTGCAAGCTCTGTCTGTTGATTAGAACCTTAAACTCTCAGACAGGGCAGAAACTACCAAGCAATCTACATACTAATGAGCCATCTCCGGGGACAAATGGGAAACATTTAGATACACAATGTTAAGCCAGAAGAAGCTAAGACAAAGCAGACTAACAGTCACCAGGACACGCACAACGATCAGGGAACCATCCCTCTATTGGAGGAAGATCGATACGACTGATTGTGAAAGACCCAATTAGTTGAGGCCAAGTTCAAGGCCCGCCCAAAAGCGCGCAAAGCCCTTTTTAGTATAAAAGATATTCCCCAAGGGAGAATCTTCCTTCTTTTGCTTTGGCTCTCAGCGAAGAGAGACCAGCCTAGCAGCTGCATCAGACCAAGTAAGTTCCAAGTCAACGCACGCTACGAGATAGACGCTCCTAGTTGCTACCCTGTAAACAGCTCAACCCAGCAGCCTCAGATCCGAGCAACAGCCATTGTTCCTCTGACTGAGTGGGCACCCGAAGCTAAGTATAGGCTTTAGTAACAGTGGAGTTAGTTTGTAGAGCGTGCCAGTACAAATTCGCCTTTACGTTCCAAGAGCAACAATACACGTGGACGTGCCTTCCACAAGGCTTCCACAACTCCCCCTCCATTTTCCACCGACAGCTGGCAAATGGATTAGCAAAATTTTCCCGCCTCGATTGTCTGGTCCAGTATGTAGATGACTTGTTACCACAGACAGACACAAAGGGAGAGTACATTTTGCTTCTCGCCGAACTCCTAGCACTCCTAAAAGAAATTGGTTGTAAAGTCAACCCCAAGAAGGCCCAGATTCTGAAAGAAAAAGTGATTTACTTGGGAACAGTGATCACTCATGGTAAATGCGAGATCGAGCACAAGAGAATTGACTCGATCGTCAAATTGCCCCTTCCCCACAATGTCTCAGCCCTCCAGTCATTTTTAAGACTGGTTGGCTACTGCCGCAACCATATTGACAGTTTCGCCAGTAAAGCAGTGCCCCTATCCGACCTTCTCAAGAAGCAGGCACCTTGGGAATGGCTTCCACAGCATACAGACGCTTTAAAAAGAGCACTCAGCACAGCCGCCGCACTACAGGTCCCAGATCCACATTCCCCATACGCAATCGAAGTTGCAAGCACCGACCGAACCCTTTCGCCCGTGCTCCTCCAGGAATGCCACGACCCCGCAGCATACCCCTCACGCGTGTTAGACCCCATAGAGCAAGGATTTTCTGCCTGTGAAAGGCACCTGCTCGCAGTTTCTTTGGGCAGGGCTATACTTCGCATACATTACAGGACTCAACCCCATCACCATCCTCACAGAACACACCGACACAGCTATTGTTAGACGGCCGACTTAAAGATGGCACAGTCAGCCAAATCCGCGCAGCCTGTTGGACCCTTCTTTTACAGGGACGGGACATCACAGTAAAGAAAACCAAAACCCACACCTTCCTTGCCGATAATTTGCAGTATGCAGGCACCCCTCATGAATGTGAGATCATCACCACTAAACAGAACACAGGCCCATTTATTCCCAAGACACCTCCCAGGAAAACAGGTAGTACACCCCAGAGACCCCAGCCCACAGTGTTAAATGGAGAGCGAATTACCGGTTGCGGTATATGTGTAGAGGACGTGCCCTAGATGAAATTTCAATAAAGTTGCCAGGACACTTAGGCTCGCAGGACCACCCAGACTCGTTCCCAACCCCAGCAAACATCTATTCAGACAGCTTGTATGTCTGTAATAGAAGGGTTTAAGAAGGGTAGCACTGTTTAAGAAGGGTAGCAAGGATAATCCCGGGAACTACAGGCCGGTGAGCCTTACTTCAGTGGTAGGGAAATTACTGGATTTAAGTCATCTTTGTCTACAGGAATAGTGCCAGAAGACTGGAGGATAGCAAATGTTGTCCCCTTGTTCAAGAAGGGGAGTTAGAGACAACCCCGGTAACTATAGACCAGTGAGCCTTACTGCTGTTGTGGGCAAAATCTTGGAAAGGTTTATAAGAGATAGGATGTATAATCATCTGGAAAGGAATAATTTGATTAGAGATAGTCAATACGGTTTTGTGAAGGGTAGGTCGTGCCTCACAAACCTTATTGAGTTCTTTGAGAAGGTGACCAAACAGGTGGATGAGGGTAAAGCAGTTGATGTGGTGTATATGGATTTCAGTAAAGCGTTTGATAAGGTTCCCCACGGTAGGCTACTGCAGAAAATACGGAGGCATGGGATTCAGGGTGATTTAGCAGTTTGGATCAGAAATTGGCTAGCTGGAAGGAGACAAAGGGTGGTGGTTGATGGGAAATGTTCAGACTGGAGTCCAGTTACTAGTGGTGTACCACAAGGAACTGTTTTGGGGCCACTGCTGTCTGTCATTTTTATATATGACCTGGAGGAGGGCGTAGAAGGATGGGTGAGTAAATTTGCAGATGACACTAAAGTCGGTGGAGTTGTGGACAGTGCGGAAGGATATTACAAGTTACAGAAGGACATAGATAAGCTGCAGCGCTGGGCTGAGAGGTGGCAAATGGTGTTTAATGCAGAAAAGTATGAGGTGATTCATTTTGGAAGGAATAACAGGAAGACAGAGTACTGAGCTAATGGTAAGATGTGTGGATGAGCAGAGAGATCTCGGTGTGTACATAGATCCCTGAAAGTTGCCACCCAGGTTGAGAGGGTTGTTAAGAAGGCGTACGGTGTGTTAGCTTTTATTGGTCGAGGGATTGAGTTTCGGAGCCATGAGGTCATGTTGCAGCTGTACAAAACTCTGGTGCGGCCGCATTTGGAGTATTGCGTGCAATTCTGGTCGCCGCATTATAGGAAGGATGTGGAAGCATTGGAAAGGGTGCAGAGGAGATTTACCAGAATGTTGCCTGGTATGAAGGGAAGATCTTATGAGGAAAGGCTGAGGGACTTGAGGCTGTTTTCGTTAAAGAGAAGAAGGTTAAGAGGTGACTTAATTGAGGCATACAAGATGATCAGAGGATTGGATAGGGTGGACAGTGAGAGCCTTCTCCCGCGGATGGAAATGGCTGGCACGAGGGGCATAGCTTTAAACTGAGGGGTAATAGATCTATATCTATCAGAGGTAGGTTCTTTACGCAAAGAGTAGTGAGGCCGTGGAATACCCTACCTGCTACAGTAGTGAACTCGCCAACATTGAGGGCATTTAAAAGTTTATTGGATAAACATATGGATGATAATGGCATAGTGTAGGTTAGATGGCTTTTGTTTCGGTGCAACATCGTGGGCCGAAGGGCCTGTACTGCACTGTATCGTTCTATGTTCTATGTAGGCTTCAATGAAGTTACTGTAAAAAGCCCCTAGTTTCCACATTCCGATGCCTGTTCGGGGAGGCTGGTACGGGAATTGAACCCACACTGCTGCCTTGTTCTGCATAACAAGCCAACTATTTAGCCCAGTGTGCTAAACCAGCCCCTAAACATACACTCTATAAATATACACATACACACCAACACACAGACACACACACGCAGGCCGGGATTTTCGCATCCCGCCGCCGGCTTCCCCATTCTCCGGCGCCGGCGGGATCACCGCCGTGCCGGTCGGGGACAGTTGACAGCGCCCCCCCCCGGTGATTCTCCGGGCCCCGATGGGCTCAGTGGCCGACGAGTTTGGCTGAGTCCTACATTAGTGGATTACTCACCTCCCACACGGCGGGACCTGGAAGGTGAGTGTGCGGGGGCCGTCATTGAGCGGGGGGGGGGGGGGGGGGCAGGGGATTCCGACCCTGGCCTGGCCGCGATCAGGGCCTACCAATTGGCGGGCGGGCTGCTTCCATGGGGGCATACTTTACTCCGCTCCAGGTCCCTGTAGTGCTCCGCCATATTGCCCGGGGGCCAGCGCGGAGAAGGGAACCTGCGTGCATGTGTGGAAATAAGCCTGCCGTTCCGCGCATGTGCGGACTCACGCGGGCCGTTCCCCGCTGCCTGGAGCTGCGGGGACCACTCCGGCGGCAACCTAGCCCCTTAGAAAGGAGAGAATTCCTCACTTTTGGGGGCCATGGACGCTTGAGTCATTGCCACCGGTTTTCATGCCGGCGTGGGGACATAGCCCCATTATTGGAGAATCCCGCCCACAAACTTACACACTAAGACACACACAAACACTAACACCCAGACACACATGAACACATACAAGCACTAACATACATGCAGAACTAACACCACAGACACCCGCACAAACTCTCACCCACACACTAACACCCACAGACACGCTAACACTAACACACACTAACACACACAAATACATAAACACACTAACACACATGTGCACACACTAATACACACTAACATGCACACACCAGACACACACAGTAACACACACAAACAGTAACACACACTAATACGCGGCACATACACCAGGGAAATAAATCTGCTGTCCTTACCTGGTCTGGTCTACATGTGACTCCAGACCCACAACAATGTGGTTGACTCTTAAATGTTCTCTGAAAAGCCAACACACAGACACACAAACATACACACAGGCACACACACGCAGGCCGGGATTTTCGCATCCCGCCGCCGGCTTCCCCATTCTCCGGCGCCGGCGGGATCACCGCCGTGATCCACGTGAGACGTGCAATTCATAGAATCATAGGATTTACAGTGCTGTTTGGCCCATCAAATCTGCACCGGCCCTTCTCCACCCTATCCCCATAAGCCAGTAACCCCACTTAACCTTTTTTTTGGACACTAAGGCCAATTTAGCATGGCCAATCCACCTAACCCGCACATCTTTGGACTTTGGGAGGAAACTGGAGCACCAGGAGGAAACCCACACAGACACAGGGAGAATGTGCAGACTCCACACAGACAGTGACCCAAGCCGGGAATCAAACCTGTGACCCTGGAGCTGTGAAACAACTGTGCTAACCACTGAACTATCGTGCTGTCCTCAAGGGCAATTAGGGATGGACAATAAAACTGGCCTTGCCAGCGATACCCACATGTGATGAAAGAATAAAAATAATGAATTGTACAAACATTCTCGATTGTATTGAATCCATCAAAAAACCACAGGAGGAAATTTGGCTGTAAAGGCTGGAATTCAATTTGTGTAAGTGATGAATTGCCTTCTATTGATTTTGTTTTTCAGAAAGTTGAAGATGAAGCTTCAGCCTCTTCCAGGCCTGTACCCCAACACTCAAGCCAACCCACGAGCCTTCTGGCCTGGTCACATGTTGGACAAAGTGCGCATGTACCTCCCGTATGCTCAGTTAGAGCACAAAGAAGTGTTATTTAGTAGCACGCAGGGAGATGCAACACTCAGTCCCCATCAGTACCTCAATGACAAGGGTTGGCCCATCAGTGACCAAGGATATCTTACCTATGGAGACATAGAATTGAACAAACGCTACTGGCTGTGACACAGCTATTTTCTGTGGGACTAAGACTGCAGATGGCTCCTTGTATCTGTGTGACACTCAGTCATTGCTGAAACATGCCGATTCCTTATCATCGACATGAACTTGTGCCAAAAGTTATACAAAGCCTGAGTGTGGATATCAAATTTAAAAAGCCTCTGAAAATATTGAGTGAACTGGACTTTTACTTCCTTGGCTACGGCCCTTACAAATATTCTCCTTTTCAACTGAACATGCACCTGTGCAGAGTAACAGGAAATATACATCACGTTGTGACAGGAAGATATCTTAAACTAAGTAAAATGTTGTATTCACATCTGCACAATGCATTTTTTGCAAAGGTTTACCTGACCTGGTATTGGGGAATGAGCCCGGCCAGGTGGTAGATGTTTCAGTAGGGGAGCATTTCGGTAACAGTGACCACAATTCAGTAAGTTTTAAAGTACTGGTGGACAAGGATAAGAGTGGTCTGAGGATGAATATGCTAAATTGGGGGAAGGCTAATTATAACAATATTAGGCGGGAACTGAAGAACATAGATTGGGGGCGGATGTTTGAGGGCAAATCAACATCTGACATGTGGGAGGCTTTCAAGTGGCAGTTGAAAGGAATACAGGACCGGCATGTTCCTGTGAGGAAGAAAGATAAATACGGCAATTTTCGGGAACCTTGGATGACGAGTGATATTGTAGGCCTCGTCAAAAAGAAAAAGGAGGCATTTGTCAGGGCTAAAAGGCTGGGAACAGACGAAGCCTGCGTGGAATATAAGGAAAGTAGGAAGGAACTTAAGCAAGGAGTCAGGAGGGCTAGAAGGGGTCACGAAAAGTCATTGGCAAATAGGGTTAAGGAAAATCCCAAGGCTTTTTACACGTACATAAAAAGCAAGAGGGTAGCCAGGGAAAGGGTTGGCCCACTGAAGGATAGGCAAGGGAATCTATGTGTGGAGCCAGAGGAAATGGGCGAGGTACTAAATGAATACTTTGCATCAGTATTCACCAAAGAGAAGGAATTGGTAGATGTTGAGTCTGGAGAAGGGGGTGTAGATAGCCTGGTTCCCATTGTGATCCAAAAAGACGAGGTGTTGGGTGTCTTAAAAAATATTAAGGTAGATAAGTCCCCAGGGCCTGATGGGATCTACCCCAGAATACTGAAGGAGGCTGGAGAGGAAATTGCTGAGGCCTTGACAGAAATCTTTGGATCCTCGCTGTCTTCAGGGGATGTCCCGGAGGACTGGAGAATAGCCAATGTTGTTCCTCTGTTTAAGAAGGGTAGCAAGGATAATCCCGGGAACTACAGGCCGGTGAGCCTTACTTCAGTGGTAGGGAAATTACTGGAGAGAATTCTTCGAGACAGGATCTACTCCCATTTGGACCCCACTTGGTCTGGAGATATGCCCATGTCTACGGGTGGGCCCAAAGAACCCCTAATCATCTTAGCCCGGGAACGACCGTCGGGGGCTGTGCGTGTGACATCCAGAGGTGTGTACAGAACAAGCTTTGCGCAGGTCAAGGACACAGAGTGGGAATTGGAACTTGATAATTTGGTGCAGTGAGGTAATTCAGCGCAGAGTGAGAGAAGGTGTTTTTTCCCTACCGCTTTGTTCTCTTTCTTCTGGCCTGTAACTTTTAATCTGCAGGGAGAGAACCAGAGAGCATCATGGGAAGGTAAGTGATTTTTATTTTTATTACCTTTTCAAATTGTGTTTTCGGGGGGGTGGGGGGGGAACTGAAGTGACATCACAGTAAAGCTGTGATCTGATTGGTTGGTTGGGAATCTACACTAAATTTTTAAATTAAACATTATTGAATTAATAAACATAATTACTTAATTATAACTTAGAGGGGTATCTAAGCCAGAGATCGGAGAGTACTGTATTTAGCTTTCACATTTATAGTAGAAATCTAGTTCTAGGAAACAGATAGTTAACAGTAACTTTTTAAAAAAAAACTTTTTAATTTAATTTACTAATTAATTAACGCAATGTCAATTAGAGGGGTGCAGTGCTCTGACTGTGAGATGTGGCGGGTCCGGGAGGCTTCCAGCGTCCCCGATGGCTTCATCTGCAGAAGGTGCTCCTCACAGACCGCATGGTTCGGTTGGAGCAGCAGTTGGATGCACTTAGGAGCATGCAGGTGGCGGAAAGCGTCATATATAGCAGCTATATAAATGTGGTCACACCCAAGGTGCAGGCAGTCAGTGCAGGAATCCCCTGTGGTTGTTCCCCTCTCGATCAGGAATACCCCTTTGGATGCTGTCGGGGGGATAGCAGGGAAAAACAGCAGCAGCCAGAGCAGTGGCACCACGGCTGGCTCTGATGTTCAGCAGGGAGGGTCAAAGTGCAGAAGAGCAATAGTCATAGGGGACTCTATAATCGGGCACAGATAGTCGCTTCTGTGGACGTGAAAGAGACTCCAGGATTACAGGTTGAGGGAAGGACAGGATTAGCAGCTAAACGTTCCAGAATTTAGATGTTTCCGGCGGGATAGAGGGGGATGTAAAAGGGGTGGCGGAGTTGCGCTACTGGTTCGGGAGAATATCACAGCTGTACTATAGGAGGACACCTCAGAGGGCAGTGAGGCTATATGGGTAGAGATCAGGAATAAGAAGGGTTTACTACAGGCCTCCCAACAGCCAGCGTGAGATAGAGGAGCAGATAGGTAGACAGGTTTTGGAAACGAGTAAAAACAACAGGGTTGTTGTGATGGGAGACTTCACCTTCCCCAATATTGACTGGGACTCACTTAGTGCTCGGGGCTTAGATGGGGCAGAGTTTGTAAGGAGCATCTAGGAGGGCTTCTTAAAACAATATGTATCTAACAATAGTCCAACGAGGGAAAGAGCTGTACTGGACCTGGTATTGGGGAATGAGCCCGGCTAGGTGGTAGAAGTTTCAGTGGGGGAGCATTTCGGGAACAGTGACCACAATTCAGTAAGTTTTAAAGTGCTGGTGGACAAGGATAAGAGTGGTCCTAGGGTAAATGTGCTAAATTAGCGGAAGGCTAATTATAACAATATTAGGTGGGAACTAATGAACCGAGATTGGGGCGGATGTTCCAGGGTAAATCAACATCTAACATGTGGGAGGCTTTCAAATGTAATTTGAAAGGAATGCAGGACCGGCATGTTCCTGTGCGGAAGAAGGATAAATACGGCAAATTTCGGGAACCTTGGATAACGTATTGTAGGCCTTGTCAAAAAAAAAAGGAAGCATTTGTCAGGGCTATAAGGCTGGGAACAGACAAAGCCTGTGTGGAATATAAGGAAAGTAGGAAGGAACTTAAGCAAGGAGTCAGGAGGGCTAGAAGGGGGTCATGAAAAGTCATTGGTTAACAGGGTTAAGGAAAATCCCAAGGCTTTCTACACGTACATAAAAAGCAAGAGGGTAGCCAGTGAAAGGGTTGGCCAACTGATAGGCAAGGGAATCTATGTGTGGAGCCAGAGGAAATGGGCGAGGTACTAAATGAATACTTTGCATCAGTATTCACCAAAGAGGTGTTGGGCGTCTTAAAAAATATTAAGGTAGATAAGTCCCCAGGACCTGATGGGATCTACCCCAGAACACTGAAGGAGGCTGGAGAGGAAATTGCTGAGGCCTTGACAGAAATCTTTGGATCCTCACTGTTTTCAGGTGATGTCCCAGAGGACTGGCGAATAGCCAATAGAACATAGAAAAATACAGCACAGAACAGGCCCTTCGGCCCACGATGTTGTGCCGAACCTTTGTCCTAGATTAATCATAGATTATCATAGAATTTACAGTGCAGACGGAGGCCATTCGGCCCAGCGAGTCTGCACCGGCTCTTGGAAAGAGCACCCTACCCAAGGTCAACACCTCCACCCTATCCCCATAACCCAGTAACCCCACAAAACACTAAGGGCAATTTTGGACACTAAGGGCAATTTATCATGGCCAAACCACCTAACCCGCACATCTTTGGACTGTGGGAGGAAACCGGAGCACCCGGAGGAAACCCACGCAGACACGGGGAGGATGTGCAGACTCCACACAGACAGTGACCCAAGCCGGAATTGAACCTGGGACCCTGGAGCTGTGAAGCAATTGTGCTGTCCACAATGCTACTGTGCTGCCCTTAAGAACAAATTAATCTACACTATATCATTCCACCGTAATCCATGTACCTATCCAATAGCTGCTTGAAGGTCCCTAATGTTTCCGACTCAACTACTTCCACAGGCAGTGCATTCCATGCCCCCACTACTCTCTGGGTAAAGAACCTACCTCTGACATCCCGCCTATATCTTCCACCACTCACCTTAAATTTATGTCCCCTTGTAATGGTTTGTTCCACCCGGGGGAAAAGTCTCTGACTGTCTACTCTATCGATTCCCCTGATCATCTTATAAACCTCTATCAAGTTGCCCCTCATGCTTCGCCGTTCTAATGAGAAAAGGCCTAGCACCCTCAACCTTTCCTCGTAAGACCTATTCTCCATTCCAGGCAACATCCTGGTAAATCTCCTTTGCACCTTTTCCAAAGCTTCCACATCCTTCCTAAAATGAGGCGACCAGAACTGTACACAGTACTCCAAATGTGGCCTTACCAAGGTTTTGTACAGCTGCATCATCACCTCACGGCTCTTAAATTCAATCCCTCTGTTAATGAACGCTAGCACATCATAGGCCTTCTTCACAGCTCTATCCACTTGAGTGGCAACTTTCAAAGATGTATGAACATAGACCCCAAGATCTCTCTGCTCCTCCACATTGCCAAGAACTCTACCGTTAACCCTGTATTCCGCATTCATATTTGTCCTTCCAAAATGGACAACCTCACACTTTTCAGGGTTAAACTCCATCTGCCCCTTCTCCGCCAAGCTCTGCATCCTATCTATGTCTCTTTGCAGCCGGCAACAGCTCTCCTCACTATCCAGAACTCCACCAATCTTCGTATCGTCTGCAAATTTACTGACCCACCCTTCAACTCCCTCATCCAAGTCATTAATGAAAATCACAAACAACAGAGGACCCAGAACTGATCCCTGCGGTACACCACTGGTAACTGAGATCCAGGCTGAATATTTGCCATCCACCACCACTCTCTGACTTCTATCGGTTAGCCAGTTCATTATCCAACTGACCAAATTTCCCACTATCCCATGCCTCCTTACTTTCTGCATAAGCCTACCATGGGGAATCCATGTACACTACATCCACTCCTTTACCTTCATCCACATGCTTGGTCACCTCCTCAAAGAATTCAATGAGACCTACCCCTCACAAATCCGTGCTGACTATCCCTAATCAAGCAGTGTCTTTCCAGATGCTCAGAAATCCTATCCCTCAGTTCCCTTTCCATTACTTTGCCTACCACCGAAGTAAGGGTAACTGGCCTGTAATTCCCAGGGTTATCTCTATTCCCTTTTTTGAACAGGGGCACGACATTCGCCACTCTCCAATCCCCGTTACTGTGAATTTTTGTTTCCCTTCAGTTCGGATGAAATGATCAATCGAACACCAAGTTACTTTTAACATATGTTTATTTCTCGGCCGGTGCTAAAACCACTGTATCTCTGAGAGTTACAACAGTAAGCCAAAGGGTTACTGGGTTAAGATAAGTGGTAAAGCAAAAAGTGCAGAGGATACCGGAAGTCTGCAGAAGGATTTGGATAGGTTAGGTGAATGGGCTAGGGTCTGGCAGATGGAATTCAATGTTGCCAAGTGTGAGGCTATCCATTTTGGGAGGAATAACAGCAGAATGGATTATTATTTAAACGGTAAGATGTTAAAACATGCTGCTGTGCGGAGGGACCTGGGTGTGCTGGTGCACGAGTCGCAAAAAGTTGGTGTGCAGGTGCAACAGGTGATTAAGAAGGCTAATCGAGTTTTCTCTTTCATTGCTAGAGGGATGGAGTTCAAGACTAGGGAGGTTATGCTGCATTGTATAAGGTGTTGGTGAGGCCACATCTAGAGTATTGTGTTCAGTTTTGGTCTCCTTACTTGAGAAAGGACATATTGGCACTGGAGGGAGTGCAGAGGAGATTCACTAGGTTGATCCCAGAGTTGAGGGGATTAGATTATGACGAGAGGTTGAGTAGACTGGGACAGTACTCATTGGAGTTTAGAAGGATGCGGGGGGATCTTATTGTTGTCCACTTTGTTGTCCACGGTGGGGTAGGCCTCTATCCATTTACTAAATACATCAACGATAACTAACACATGCTTATATCGGGCAGCACGGTAGCCTTGTGGATAGCACAATTGCTTCACAGCTCCAGGGTCCCAGGTTCGATTCCGGCTTGGTCACTGTCTGTGCGGAGTCTGCACATCCTCCCCGTGTGTGCGTGGGTTTCCTCCGGGTGCTCCGGTTTCCTCCCACAGTCCAAAGATGTGCGGGTTAGGTGGATTGGCCATGATAAATTGCCCTTAGTGTTGGGTGGGGTTACTGGGTTATGGGGATGGGGCGGAGGCGTTGACCTTGGGTGGGGTGCTCTTTCCAAGAGCCGGTGCAGACTCGATGGGCCGAATGGCCTCCTTCTGCACTGTAAATTCTATGATAATCTATGATTATAACATTGACATCTTTCCAACTCAATGTAGTCCATCTGGAGGGTCTCAAAGGGACCTTCCGGTAACGGGGTTCTTCCCATTTCACAGGGTATTGCTTTTCCAGGGTTCCTGGCATACCAGGCAACGGCTGCTAATATTTTGCGCTATATCTTGCAGTCTCGGATGCCACCATGTTTTGAGCAGCACGTCACCTGTTGCACGTGCACCACCGCAAAGCGGACACACTCGGTGACCCAGGCTGCTAATGCGTCGGGCATACAAGTTTAGGGAGCGTTAAGGCCTGTAACAATTGGGTGACTAACTGCTTATGAGATATCTGAGCGGAGGTAAGGAATCCCCTGTTCTTCCATAATTGTCCAAAATCGTGCGTAACTCCAAAGGCACACCTGGAGTCTGTGTAAATATTTATGGTTTTGTTCTTCCCCAATACACATGCTCGAATAAGTGCAAAGAGTTCAGCCTGCTGAGCAGAAAAGGGCGTTTCAAATGCTGCTGCTTCTAGAGTTTCTCCTTGTTGATTGACTATGACAACCGTGCTTCTGGGTAAGGACTGCGGTTGCACAGCCGGATAAAGCTGAAAGGGCCTGTCGTATAGGGGGCAGCCCAGTGCTGGTGCCTGCATTAAGGCGTCTCCCCGAGCCTCCGGGCTTAACTGAAAGATTCCTGGATTATTGGTGAAAGGGGTTAGTAAGCGAGTGTCGAGGGCTATGTTAGGGATCCACTGTCGACAATAATTTACCATGCCGAGCCATTGTCGGACGTCCTTGGCCGTGGAGGGGTCTGGAAAGTGGCAGATGGGCTGCACACGGCTGGGCGATAAGGCAGACAAAAGGATGCCTAAGAACTTGACCGTGCGCTGGGCAACTAATACTTTGGCGGGAGAGACCACATATCCTAGGGTCGAGAGATAATTCAGCAACTGGGCTGTATCCTCTTTGCAACTTCTTTTCGAAGGGCTAGCCACTAGTAGATCATTGACATATTGTACCAGCATTGAGCCGCCTTTCAACTCCAATGGCTGGAGCTGCTGCTGGAGGCAATGGGAAAAGAGAGTGGGCGAGTGTATGAAGCCCTGTGGTAGCGGATCCAAGTAAACTGCTGATATTGATATGTAAAAGCAAAAAGATATTGGCTCTCAGGGTGCAAGGGGAGCGCCAAGAAGGCGTGTTGGAGGTCTATCAGGGAAAAGGTAGTAGCGTCGGCTGGGACTTGGGCTAAAATGTGTGCAGGGTTAGGGACCAATGCATGGAGGGGCTGTACAATGGCATTGATGGATCGGAGGTATATACCAGGAACCAGCTGAATCCTGTACCCGAAATGTGCATAGCCCTCTCCTCCTGTGAACCTGATTGGAGTGAGATCGCCAGGACCATGTAGGCTCACCACTCGTATTAAAGGTAAGAGAAAATAGTGGGTCGCAAAGGTCGGCGGGCGTGGGTCACGAAGGTCGGCCAGCATGGGTCGCGAAGGTCGACCGGCCTGGGTCGTGAAGGTCGGCCGGCGTCAATTGCGAAGGTTGGCTGGTTGGTAAAAATGGGTCCTCAGAAAAAAAGTTTGAAAAACACTGCTCTAGCAAACCTCCCAGCCAGAATATCAGTGCCCCTCCAGTTTAGATGCAACCCATCATTTTTGTACAGGTCACACCTGCCCCGGAAGAGATCCGAATGGTCCAGAAATCTGAAACCCTCCCTCCTACACCACCAGTTAGCCACGTATGTAGCTGCGCAATCCTCATATTTCTAACCTCACTGGCACGTGGCACAGAGAGTAATCCTGAGATGACAACCCTAGAGAGCCTGCTTTTTAGCTTACAGCTCAACTTCCTGAACTCCTTCCGCAGGACCTGATCACATTTCCTGCCTATGTCGTCAGTCCCTATATGTACTACGACCTCTGGCTGTTCATCCTCTTTTCATCTCTTTCATGTCCACAGAAGCGTCCATCTTACTGTGCCTCTTACTATAGAGTTCCCTATAACTAGCGCTCTCCTGCACTTTGCCCTCCCCTGCTGAGCAACAGAGCCAGTTGTGGTGCCACTGTTCTGGCAGGCTGTTGTTTTTCCCTGATAGGCTCAACTTAAAAACTTTTGGCGCCAATTGGAAGAAGACTCCAGCGCCATCAGCACTGTGATGCAGTTCAATAAAAACTTGGTTTCAGTGCGGGTGGCCATTTTAAGCGGCCGACTGGGTCCGCCATCTTATACCAGCAATGCGGCACACAGAGGCCATGGCAATGCCCAGCATTTGGGAAAGGATGTTCCAAGTGTGACCGTACAAATCATTTTGCGAAGTAATGTTTTTCACGTCCTACAGTGGCCAAACAGGGTCAGTCAACACAGTTAAACATAGAACAGTACAGTACAGTACAGGCCCTTCAGCCCACGATGTGTGCCGACCATTTATCCTAATCTAAAATCAACCTAACCTACACCCCCTCAATTTATTGCTGTCCATCTGCCTGTCCAAGAGTCGCTTAAATGTCCCTAATGACTCTGACTCCACCACCTCTGCTGGCAGTGCATTCCATGCACCCACCACTCTGTGTAAGGAATCGACTTCTGACATCTCCCCTATACCTTCCTCCAATCACTTTAAAATTATGTCCCCTCGTGACAGCCATTTCCACGCTGGGGAAAGTCTCTGGCTTTCACATGCCTCTCATCACCATGTACACCTCTATCAAATCACCTCTTTTCCTTCTTCGCTCCAGTGAGAAAAGCCCTAGCTCCTTCAACCTTTCTTCATAAGACATGCCCTCCAGTCCAGTCATGTTCCTGGTAAATCTCTGCTCCCTCTCCAAAGCATCCACATCCATCCTATAATGAGGCGACCAGAACTGGGCAAAATATTCCAAGTGTGGTCTAACCAGGGCTTTATAAAGCTGCAGCAAACAATTCCCCTGTTAACGAAAGCCTTCTTAACAACCTGGATGGCAACTTTGAGGGATCTATGTACAGGGAGCCCAAGATCCCTGTTCCTCCACACTTCCAAGAATCCTGTAACCTTCCAAAATGAATCCTTCACATTTATCTAGGTTGAACTCTATCTGCCACTTCTCAGCCCAGCTCTGCATTCTGTCAATGTCCTGTTGTAACCTGCAACAGCCCTCGACACTATCTACAACTCCACCAACATTTGTGTCATCGGAAAACTTACTAATCCCCCCTTCCACTTCCTCATCCAAGTCATTTATAAAAACCACAAAGAGCAGAGGTCCCAGAACAGCAATTAGCATAGTGGTTAGCACATTTGCTTCACAGCTCCAGGGTACCAGGTTCGATTCCCGGCTTGGGTCACTGTCTGTGCGGAGTCTGCACGTTCTCCCCGTGTGTGCGTGGGTTTCTCCCAGGTTCTCCGTTTTCCTCCCACAGTCCAAAGATGTGCAGGTTAGGTGGATTGGCTATGCTAAATTGCCCTTAGTCCAAAATTGCCCTTCGTGTTGGGTGGTGACTGGGTTATGGGGATAGGGTGGAGGTGTGGACTTGGGTTTTTTCCAAGAGGCGGTGCAGACTGCACTGTAAATTCTATGATCTATGAATTTACTGCACTGTAAATTCTATGATCTATGAACAGATCCCTGCAGGACACCACTGGTCACCAGGCGGAATACTTCAAGTCCCTTGAAGTTTTTCATTGATCTGATTACAACCAAGGACGCGATGAGTCCGACTATGAAAAGTGAAGACGTCTTACAGACCAGTTGTGACAATAGTGGTGATGAAGCTGACACCATCGAAGATAGATGGAAAATTCCAGTGATGAACAACACATTGATAAGCTCGACACTGGATAAGCCAACCTCCTCAGTCTGTCCGATTTGCACTAATTGCCCTTAGTGTCCAAAAAGGTGAGGTGGGGTTATGGGGATAGGGTGGAGGTGTGCGGCTTAAGTGGGTTGCTCTTAAGTGGTGCAGACTTGATGGGCCAAATGGCCTCTTTCTGCACTGTAAATTCTATGCTACTGTAATTTACTTTCAGCCTCTGTATGTGCCATCTTAGAACTTTCACACTCATCGTTGTACTGGGCAGACTGGGTGTCTTTTGTGATCACCTCGTCACTCCTGCCAAACTACCGGAAGGCATTTCATAGTAGTTCTCATATCGTTCACCATCTGAGTCTCCACTTTCCTCATTGTACTCTTGGTCGCATAATTATTACCGTAGTAATCATCTTCGGAGTCATTATCATCTGTAATTTCTCCTCCTGTAAAGTACGACATTGCACATAGAATTATGTGTTCACGCAAGTGGTTTGCCATTGTATTCCAGTGTGTTCAGCAGGATGAATGTATCACTAATCAGTTACAGCAAGGTCTCGGGGCCGAGCTGTGTAACATGGAAACGTATCCATTAATTTCCTAAAACTGCGCACGCAAACGCTGAGCTAGGTTTGATAGGCACCAGCCATTCTTAAGTAATGTCCAATGTTTAATTAATAAATCATCCTCTAAGTAACGGACACCAAACCAGGAGGTCTCAGCTGAGAATTAGAAACCAATGAGTAAATGAGGGGTTAAACCAGAGATAAGAATTCCCTTATAAATAGGACCTCGTGGTCAAGGTTCCCGAATTCTTGAATTATCTATTTATTTGTTTGTGTTTCAGTGATTTCTTTATGTTTTTTGATTTTGCCATGTGTTCGACCTTTTTATGTATTGTTTTATATTTCATTTCTGAGTTTTGATTCAGTTCTTATTCAAGTATATGCAAGTGAATAATTAGCAATAAAGTCGTATTTTTGACACCTCCAATCAACGTCCATATTGACTCTTATTAGAAGGTAAAATAAGAACCCCAACAATGTCCATATAAATAATACATACAGATATTCCCCTCCTCAGTACTCGAATTACATCTTTGAAAATGAACAATCAGCTACACCAGGTATGACCTACAAATCTATCCTGACACTCGCAACCTGACTGTTCATGTCATCTGAAATTAAACACACATATTAATTATTGTTGAAAGCTTTATTTATACAGCAGACCCTGCTCGGAGGGCAGTCTGATACTTCCCAGTCATTTCCTTGGGTAAAGGCACCAGACCTGGGCAGGGAACCTGCCCTTCCACTTCACACATGCATTCTCGTAGGCAATACTTCTTGGGCCCAAAGTGTGCAGGATGTGAATGTTTGTTCTGTGTTTGCTCATTTACTTCCAGTAACTCTCTGTGAGACAACACAAGATATCATCAGCAGTGAGTCACCATTTACATTGTAAAAATCAACACCTTAACATCAGCCGGTCCTGTCCTATCATGTACAAAATACTTGTTAAAATTCTTTCATAGGATGTGGGCATCGCTGGCTAGGTCACCATTTATTAACAAAGAACAATACAGCACCGGAACAGGCCCTTCGATCCTCCAAGCCTGCGCCGATCATGTGTCCTATCTAGACCAACTGCCTGTATCTTAAAGGTCGCTAATGTATCTGCCTCAACCACCTCACTTGGCAGTGGATTCCAGGCTACCACCACCATCTGTGTAAAATACTTCCCCCGCACATCTCCACCTGAACTTGTTCCCCCTTGCAATTTTCAATTCTGCCCTGGGGAAAAAGCCTCAAACTGTTCATCCTATCTATTCCCCTAATAATTTTATAAACTATCAGTGTCATGTGAGAGTACCTTTAAGAAATGGGCGTGTATATAAGTATCTGTAGTGAGAGTACCTTTAAGAAATGGGTGTTTATTACTGCAGTGATGTCAGAGAGTGGGTGGGCTGTCAGCTTTCTACTTTCGCTTTAGGCTGTTTGCTGCAGGGTGTGTTTTAGTTTCATTTTCAGAGCTGGATAGCTGCAGTCATAACCAGAAGGTGTATGAATCTATCTCTGTAATCTAAAGACTGTAAATCGATCCTGGTGATTTAAAACTAATAACAGTTATGACTTTAACCTGATCTGCTTCTGTTAGAGATGTTTTTTTAAGTTGTATGGATGTTAAAAGGAAAGTTTAAAGGATTACTTAGTGTTATATTCTTTGGGGGTTGTATTTGAATTAATGGTTGCTAAGATGTTCACTATGTTTTAAAAAGGTTAACTTGAGTTCATAGAATAAACATTGTTTTGCTTTAAAAAATACTTTTCCATTTCTGCTGTACCACACCTGTAGAATGGGCCGTGTGCTCCCCATATATTAAAAGTTGTGGGTCAGGTGAACTCCATGATACCCTTTGGGGTTCTCTAAACCCTGGCCCATAACAAATTGGGGGCTCGAGGGGGATAAAAGTCTATCTACTGGATTGGCTTAGTGGGCAGCACGGTAGCATTGTGGGGCAGCACGGTAGCATTGTGGATAGCACAATTGCTTCACAGCTCCAGGGTCCCTGGTTCGATTCCCGGCTTGGGTCACTGTCTGTGCGGAATCTGCACATTCTCCCCGTGTCTGCGTGAGTTTCCTCCGGGTGCTCCGGTTTCCTCCCACAGTCCAAAGATGTGCGGGTTGGATGGATTGGCCATGCTAAATTTCCCATAGTGTCCAAAATTGCACTTAGTGTTGGGTGGGGTTACTGGGTTATGGGGATGTGGGCCTTGGGTAGGGTGCTCTTTCCAAGAGCCGATGCAGACTCGATGGGCCGAATGGCCTCCTTCTGCACTGTATGGCCTCCTTCTGCACTGTAAATTCTATCTATCTATGAAACGTAAAGACAGTGAGCATATTGTGGGTGCTTTTCAGGTGTGGTATTCTAGTTTCAGTGGAGAGTGTGTTGTGGACAATGGCTTTTTCAGAGGCTCTGAAGTTTTTGGGGACAGAGACTAAAAGCAGACTGTTAGATTTTGCAAAAACTTTGCAGCTAACATTGCCTGACAAAATGCGAAAAGATGACATCATATGGGTTCATAAAGTTAGAACGGATTAAGTTTGTGTTAAGGGGTTCGGCTCAGGGGTTCACCAGGCGGTGGCAACCGTTCGTCGACTACCTCACAGAAAGATAGAGGGAATGGAAAAGAAGTAGATAACAGCAGCAACCCGGGGGGGGGGGATTGGACGGACTCTCAGGGATGTTATTGTATATGTATAGGTATTTGGTTTATGTAATTGCATATTGGATTGTTGGACTGTAATTTTGGAGAGTATTTATTTTGGACAAGGCAGTTGTCATTTAGTTTTGTTTTTCTTTTGTTTTTGTTTATATATAAATTATTTATTTATTTGTTTAAAACTGGCCACGGCTATTTATAGCTTTATTGTTGTGTAAAAGAAACACTACGTATTGTTATGTTTGGCCAAAAAACTCGAATAAAATATATATTTTTAAAAATGATGGAGGACCGACCCCCTATCGCTATGGATGTAGGTGGGGAAACCGAATAGGGTAAAGATGACTTTAATGACGGTGGCAGCCGTCATGTCGGGGATTAGATGGCGAAAGGGAGTACTCATCAATCACGTTTAAGAAATACGAGTTGCTGGCGGTGGAGGGAAGGGGCCCTTTGAAATCCACGCTGAGGCATTCAAAGGGGCAGGAAGCCTTCACCAGGTGCGCTTTCTCTGGCCTGTAGAAGTGCGGCTTGCACTCCGCGCAGATTTGGCAGTTTCAGGTTACGGCCCTGACCTCCTCGATGGAGTAGGGCAGATTGCGAGTTTTAACAAAGTGGAAGAACCGGATGACCCCCGGGTGGCAGAGGTCGTCGTGGAGGGTCCGGAGTCGGTCTACTTGTACACTGGAACAGGTGACACTGGGACAGGGCATCAGGAGGCTTGTTGAGCTTCCCGGATGATACAAGATCTCATAATTCTAGGTGGAGATCTTATCATTCTTAATTTTGCCCCGATGTGCATCGTCAAACATGAAGGCTTCCGACCGTTGGTCAGTGAGGAGAGTGAATCTCCTGCCGGCCAGGTAATGCCTCCAATGCCACACAGCTTCGACGATGGCTTGGGCCTCATTCTCGACGGAGGAATGGCGGATTTCTGAGGCGTGGAGGGTGCGTGAAAAGAAGGCCACAGGTCTGCCCGCCTGATTGAGGGTGGCAGCTAGAGCTATGTCTGATGCATCGCTCTCGACCTGGAAGGGGAGGGACTCATCGATTGCGTGCACCGTCGCCCTGGCGATGTCTGCTTTGATGCGACTGAAAACCTGGCGGGCCTCTGCCGATAGGGGAAAAACCGTGGACTGGATTAGTTGGTGGGCCTTGTCCGCATAATTGGGGACCCACTGGGCGTAATAAGCCTAGGGCAACGTTTCAGGGCCTTGGGGCAGTGGGGGATGGAAACTCCATGAGGGGGCGCATGCGTTCGGGATCTGGGCCTATGACTCCATCATGCACTACGTAGCCAAGGATGGCTAAACATGCATTTGTCCTTGTTATAGGTTAAGGATTTTTACGGTATGGAGGAATTTGCGGAGGTTGGTGTCGTGGCCGCAGATGGTGACATTGTCGAGGTACGGGAATGTGGCCCGTAGACCGTACCGGTCAACCATTCGGTCCATCTCACGTTGGGAGATCGAGACCCCATTTGTGACACCAAAGGGACCCCATAGCTTTCTAAGCCAAGGAAGAGCCGCCCATCTGCTTCGAGTGTACTTGCGGTCGTCCGGGTGAATGGGGAGCTGGTGGTCGGCTGGTGGAAAAAAACTTTGTATTGCGCTATCTGGTTGACCATTTCAGATATGCGGGGGAGAGGGCATGCGTCGAGCTGCGTAGGCCTGTTGATGGTCTGACTGTAGTCTATGACCATTCTATGTTTCTCCCTGGTCTTTGAGCTCTCCGGGCGCCTTTGCTGGCCTCGATAATGCCTTCCTTTAGTAACCGTTGAACCTCCGACCTAATGAAGGTCCGGTCCTGGGCACTGTACCGTCTGCTCCTGGTGGCGGCGGGTTTGCAATCGGGGGTAAAGTTTGCAAACAGGGAAGGCGGGTTGACCTTGAGGGTCGCGAGGCCGCAGACTATGAGGGAGGGTATGGGGCCGCCTAATTTGAACATTAAACTTGGCAGGTTACACTGGAAGTCCAGTCCCAGGAGTGTGGCAGCGGTCCCACCCACGAGATGGGGGAGGACGTAGAGTCGGATGTTATTGAACTCCACGCCCTGTTCCGTGAAGTTGGCTATGCAGTACCCCACAGAGTGGGATCCAGAGGCCAGGGAGATCTTTTGTTTCATTGGGTGTACAGCGAAGGAGCAGTGTCACACCGTATTGGGATGGATGAAGCTCTCCATGCTCCCAGAGTCAATCAGGCAGGATGTCTTGTGCCCGTTGATGAGTACCGACGTCGTAGCGATTCAAAGCGTTCGGGGCCAAGACTGGTCCAGTGTCACTGAGGCAAGTTGTGGCAGAAGCTGAGAGATCTCGTCGGGCGATTACACGGCCACCCGAGTCGGGGTCCTGAGACATCTTCCAAGATGGCATCCCCCGTGAATCGCACGTGGCCGACGGGGAGAGGAATGGCAGCGGGCCCGGTTCGCCTGTGGAGACAGCGACAGCCGACCAATACGAGGTGCCCCTTCTTCCCGCAACCCTTGCAGAATGCGGATCGGGCCGGGCAGCATTGCCGGGGGTGTTTGTTTTGCCCGCAAAAATAGCATCGCCCCCCCCCCGGGGTTTCCTGGCTGCCGCACTGCACAAGCTTGTGGGGAATTTAGGGATGCTGTGGAATCAGCCGCGGGTGGGGTCCACCCTGTCCATGCGGGTACCGCACGGTCGAGAACGTAGGCCTGGGCGTTGTGGGAGGCTACATCTAGGGAGTGCTCAAGTTTCCGTGCCTCTTTAAATCCTAGCATGTCGTTTTCCAGCAGTCGCTGGTGGATTTTAGAGGACAGCAATGTAGAAATAAAACGGATATATCAGAAAGCATATATGGAACAGGAATCTGAGAGTATACCAGAGTGTTATTACCGTAAAAATGATGTCTTGATGAGAAAATGGAGACGTGTACATATGCAGGTGGATGGAAAGTGGGCAGAAGTTCATCAAGTAGTATTGCCAGTATAGAAAGGAGGTGTTGCGAGTTGCACATGAGGTACCAACGGGAGGTCATTTGGGAATAAGGAAAACTAACCCTAAAATACAAAAACATTTTTATTGGCCTGGACTAGATGTAGTTAAATTTTGTCAATCATACCCATTCCAGCATTAGAGGAACCTTTTACACGGGTCCTAATTGATTCAATAGGACCGCTTCCTAAAACGAAAAGTGGGAATCAGTATCTTTTGACGATAATGGATGTCTACTAGGATTCCAGAGGCCATTCCAGTACGTAATATTACAGCTAAAAAGATTGTGGAGGAGTTACTTAAATTACTAGATATGGACGACCCACAGAAATACAATTGGATCAAGGATCAAATTTTACCTCGAGGTTATTCAAAGAAGTTAAGGATAGCTTAGGAATAAAACAATTTTAATCCACTGCGTACCATCCAGAATTGCAGGGAGCTTAGAAAGGTGGCATGAGACATTAAAGACAATGTTGAGGGCTTATTGTCAAGATTATCCAGAGGATTGGGATAAAGGAATTCCATTCGTACTGTTTGCAATTAGGGATGCACCTAATGAGCCAACCAAATTTAGTCCTTTTGAACTAATTTTTGGTCATGAGGTAAGAGGACCACTTAAATTGATTAAGGAAAAATTGGTGAGTGAGAAATCAGAAATTACATTATTGTATTACGTGTCAAATTTAGGGAACGATTAAATAGAGCAGGTGAATTGGCTAGACAACATTTAAAAGTTGCACAAAATGTGATGAAACGGGTAGCGGACAAGAAATCCAAAGTTCGTAGTTTTGCCTGTGGAGATAAAGTTTTAGGGTTGTTACCAGTGGTAGGGGAACCTTTAAAAGCAAGGTTTTGTGGACCTTATCAGATTGAAAGGAAATTAAGTGAGGTGGCCAGTACCTTTATCCGAAAGGGCGAAGGAGATTTCAGCTTTTGTGACTCCAGATGGTATATACCAATTCAAAGTTATGCCATTTGGCATGAAAAACGCCCCAGCCACATTTCAACGGTTAACTAACAAAGTTGTTTCAGGATTACCCAATCATGCGGTATATATCGATGATCTGGTAATTTTCATCCAGACATGGAAAGAACATTTAAAACATCTGATGGAGTTATTTGATCGACTTCAGGAGGCGGGTTTGGTGATAAACCAAGCCAAAAGTGAATTTGAAAAAGGCCAAGGCACTTTCCTTGGCCATACAATCGGACAGGGTCGAATGGTCACACATGATGTGAAACCAACAGTTATTGAGGAGTTTTCAATACCCTCAAGACGAAGGGAAATAATGCGATTTCTTGGCGTGAGCGTATTTGATCGAACATTTGTGCAAAGGTTTTGTAGCGTGATTGATGGACACTGATGGACTTGCTGAAGACACGTCAAGAATTGCAGTGGACAGCGGACTTTCAACGGTCATTTTCAACGGACTGCCTGAAAGCTGTGATCACTAATGCTCATGTGTTGTAGAATTGCAAGGGATTCTGTGATCAAATTGAACTAAAGTATTTGACTTTGAAGAGAAATGGCGAAGCGTAGAGAAATGGATGGATTGTGCAAGAACCTTCTTGTTCAAAAAGACTGTGAATCAAGAAGGATTTCAGTTCATAGACAGAATCATAGAAGTTTACAGCATGGAAACAGGCCCTTCGGCCCAACCAGTCCATGCCACCCAGTTTTTACCATTAAGCTAGTCCCAGTTGCCCGCACTTGGCCCATAACCATACTCATAGAATTTAGAGGCAGAAGGAGGCCATTCGGCCCATCGAGTCAGCACCGGCTCTTGGAAAGACCAACCTACCCATGGTCCACACCTCCATAACCCAACCCAACACTATGGGCAATTTTGGACATGAAGGGCAATTTAGCATGGCCAATCCACCTAACCTTATGGCTTATTTTATGGCCTTGTTAATCTGTGTTGTTATTTTTGGTGATTTGTAAAGTATCCTTCTTTGATTAAAATCATATTTGGAGTTGTTCTCGATCTTGGGAAAAAAATTACTTCAGCAGAGTGGGAGCAGAGAATTGGAGGGTGCATTTGAAGGTAGGGAATATACAGTGAATGGTAGAACCCTCAAGAATATTGACAGTCAGAGAGATCTAGGTGTACAGTTCCACAGGTCACTGAAAGGGGCAACACAGGTGGAGAAGGTAGATCGAAGGCATACGGCATGCTTGCTTTCATTGGCCGGGGCATTGAGTATAAAAATTGGCAAGTCATGCTGCAGCTGTGTAGAACCTTAGTTAGGTCACACTTGGAGTGTTCAGTTCTGGTCGCCACACTACCAGAAGGATGTGGAGGCTTTGGAGAGGGTGCAGAAGAAATTTACCAGGATGTTGCCTGGTATGGATGGCATTAGCTATGAGGAGGTTGAATAAACTCGGTTTGTTCTCACTGGAACGACGGAGATTGAGGCGCCTGATAGAGGTCTACAAAATTATTAGGGATATTATTAGGGATATTATAAGTGGATTGTCAGAGGCTTTTCCCATGGTAGAGGGTCAGGGGTCTACTAGGGGTCAATTAAGGTGCGAGGGGCAAGATTTAGAGGAGATGTACGAGGCACGTTTTTTACACAGAGGGTAGTGGGTGCCTGGAACTCGCTGCCGGAGGAGGTGGTGGAAGCAGGGACGATTGTGATGTTTAAGGGGCATCTTGACAAATACATGAATAGGATTTGTAATAGAGGGATACAGACCCCAGAAGTGCAGAAGATTTTAGTTTAGACAGGCATAGGCTTGGAATGCCGAAGGCCTGTTCCTGTGCTGTACTTATCTTTGTACAAGTATGAACTTGGGGAGAGGAAAGCATATATGAATGAACCTAAGAAATGTCTGGTCAAAAGAGAATTTTGTACTGTGGCTATATCCACTACAGACAAACAGATAGATTTTGACATGGGATCCCGTAATGTGCTAATCCAGCAGACAAAAACTGAACATTGTACACCGACAGTACAAACACATAAAAACAAAGCTCACTGGCTCTTTCCCAGGATTGCCTTCATGTGTTCAACAATTTCTTTGTGGTTCTTTCTTTCTACGTCAACCAAGACCTGTTCCCCATCATCTAGGGAGAAATGGCAACAGCACAAATTTGAACATAATATTGAAACAGTCTGACCAAGCACATCGTGTGCCAAGCCTCCTGTGTGCCCCCCCCACACCCCCACACCCCCACCCCACACCGCCGTCACACCACCCAGGGGATGATCTAGCTTCATTGCTGAGACACTCTGATCATTTGTCCCCTCACATCCCTCTCAGACAACTTGACCACCCTCAGCCCGTAATCCACATGACGTGTCACTGAAACCCAGGGTTGGTCAAACTGCCTCAGTGTAATAACAGAAACTTTATATATAACATTTATATATAACAGAAATATGAGAAAACGTACCCAAATAAAACCTGAGGAATGGTGATGGTGTCAGGTTTTTGAACATAACAATTTGAACCCAGGGATTCTGGTGCTGGATCTGGGGAATGTTGAAGAAAACAAACTTTCTGCAAAGAAACAAATGGAAACAGATAAGTGTGGCAAATTTAAATGGCTGGGATGGAACATTTAAATTGTGAAGAGTGGATAGGCTTGGATTATTTTCGCTGGGGCAGAGCAGACTGAGGATCCACTGAATTAGACATCTCAGACAGTCCCCGTGGTAACAGGGCCCCCTCCCCCAGTCTCTCTGGTGATAGGAGTCCGTCCTCATCGCTGACCTTGCTCCGTCGCTTCTCTCCCCATGCGTGTTGTAATTCACCGTCAGGATCTTCACGGAGTCTTTCAACAGCACCCCGCCGCTCCGCAGGAACTCCAGAGTCCGCCGAATGGGGAATCGACCCTTCATCGGCATGGCGACCACTGCGGCTACCTATCGCGCACGCGCATTCTCACCACATCCCACCTCGCACCGCGCCTGTTGGAGAGGGGGAGGGGAGGGGAGAGGAGGAGGGGGAGGGGAGAGGAGGAGGAGGGGGGGAGGGGAGAGGAGGAGGAGGGGGGGAGGGGAGAGGAGGAGGAGGGAGGGAGGGAGAGGAGGAGGAGGGAGGGAGAGGAGGAGGAGGGAGGGAGGGAGAGGAGGAGGAGGGAGGGAGGGAGAGGAGGAGGAGGGAGGGAGAGGAGGAGGAGGGAGGGAGAGGAGGAGGAGGGAGGGAGAGGAGGAGGAGGGAGGGAGGGAGAGGAGGAGGGAGGGAGGGAGAGGAGGAGGAGGAGGGAGGGAGAGGGAGGAGGAGGGAGGGAGGGAGAGGAGGAGGAGGGAGGGAGGGAGAGGAGGAGGAGGGAGGGAGGGAGAGGAGGAGGAGGAGGGAGGGAGAGGAGGAGGAGGGAGGGAGGGAGAGGAGGAGGAGGGAGGAGGGAGAGGAGGAGGAGGGAGGGAGGGAGAGGAGGAGGAGGAGGGAGGGAGGGAGAGGAGGAGGAGAGGAGGAGGAGGAGGGAAGGAGAGGAGGAGGAGGGAGGGAAGGAGAGGAGGAGGAGGGAGGGAGGGAGAGGAGGGAGGGAGGGAGGGAGGGAGAGGAGGGAGGGAGGGAGGGAGAGGAGGGAGGGAGAGGAGGGAGGGAGAGGAGGGAGGGAGGGAGAGGAGGGAGGGAGGGAGAGGAGGGAGGGAGAGGAGGAGGGAGGGAGAGGAGGGAGGGAGAGGAGGGAGGGAGGGAGAGGAGGGAGGGAGGGAGAGAGGGAGGGAGGGAGAGGAGGGAGGGAGAGGAGAGGAGGGAGGGAGGGAGAGGAGGGAGGGAGAGGAGGGAGGGAGGGAGGGAGAGGAGGGAGGGAGGGAGGAGAGGAGGGAGGGAGGAGAGGAGGGAGAGAGGAGGGAGGGAGGGAGGGAGGAGGGAGGGAGGAGAGGGAGGGAGGGAGGAGGAGAGGGAGGGAGGGAGGGAGAGAGGAGGGGAGGGAGGAGAGGAGGGAGGAGGGAGGGAGAGGGAGGGAGGGAGGGAGGGAGAGGAGGGAGGGAGGGAGGGAGAGGAGGGAGGGAGGGAGAGGAGGGAGGGAGGGAGAGGAGGGAGGAGGAGGGAGGGAGGGAGGGAGGGAGAGGAGGGGAGGGAGGGAGAGGAGGGAGGGAGGGAGAGGAGGGAGGGAGGGAGAGGAGGGAGGGAGGGAGAGGAGGGAGGGAGGAGGGAGGGAGGGAGGGAGGGAGGGAGGGAGAGGAGGGAGGGAGGGAGGGAGGAGGGAGGGAGGGAGAGGAGGGAGGGAGAGGAGGGAGGAGAGAGGAGGGAGAGGAGGGAGGGAGAGGAGGGAGGGAGGGAGGGAGAGGAGGGAGGGAGGGAGAGGGAGGGAGGGAGAGGAGGGAGGGAGAGGAGGGAGGGAGAGGAGGGAGGGAGGGAGGGAGGGAGGGGAGGGAGGGAGGGAGGGGAGGGAGGGAGGGAGGGGAGGGAGGAGGGAGGGGAGGGAGGGAGGAAGGAGGGAGGGAGGGAGGGAGGGAGGGAGGGGAGGGAGGGGAGGGGAGGGGAGGGAGGGGAGGGAGGGGAGGGGAGGGGAGGGGAGGGAGGGAGGGGAGGGGAGGGAGGGAGGGAGGGGGGGGAGGGAGGGAGGGAGGGAGGGAGGGAGGGAGGAGGGAGGGGAGGGAGGGGAGGGGAGGGAGGGAGGGAGGGAGGGAGGGGAGGGAGAGGAGGAGGGAGGAGGGAGGGAGGGAGGGAGGGAGGGAGGGAGGGAGGGAGGGAGGGAGGGGAGGAGGGAGGGAGGGAGGGAGGGAGGGAGGGAGGGAGGGAGGGAGGGAGGGAGGGAGAGGAGGGAGGGAGGGAGGGAGAGGAGGGAGGGAGGGAGGGAGGGAGGGAGGGAGAGGGAGGGAGGGTGGGAGTGGAGGGAGGGAGGGAGAGGAGGGAGGGAGGGAGAGGAGGGAGGGAGGGAGGGGAGGGAGGGTGGGAGGAGGGAGGGAGGGGGGAGGGAGGGAGGGGAGAGGAGGGAGGGGAGGGAGGAGGGAGGGGAGAGGAGGGAGAGGAGGGAGGGAGGGAGGGGAGGGGGGAGGAGGGAGGAGGGGAGGAGGGAGTGGGTGGAGGGAGGAGGAGGGAGGGAGAGGAGGAGGAGGGAGGGAGGGGAGGAGGGAGGAGGTGGAGGAGGAGGGAGGGGAGGAGGAGGGAGGGGAGGAGGAGGGAGGGAGGGGAGGAGGAGGGAGGGAGGAGGAGGGAGGGTGGAGGTGGAGGGAGGGGAGGGAGGAGGGAGAGGAGGGGGAGGAGGAGGGAGGGAGGGAGGAGGGAGGTGGAGGGAGGTGGAGGAGGGAGGGGAGGAGGAGGGAGGGAGGGGGAGGAGGGGGAGGGAGGGAGGGTGGGGAGGGAGGGAGGGGAGGAGGGAGGGAGGGAGGGAGGAGGTGGAGGGGAGGGAGGGGAGGAGGAGGGAGGGAGGGGAGGAGGGAGGGAGGGGAGGGAGGAGGGGAGGTGGGGAGGAGGGGAGGGAGGAGGAGGGGAGGAGGAGGGAGGGAGGGGAGTGGGAGGGAGGAGGGTGGCGGAGGGTGGGTGAGGAGGGAGAGGAGGGAGGGAGAGGAGGGACGAGGAGGGAGGGAGGGAGGAGGGAGGGGTGGGAGGAGGGAGGGGAGGAGGAGGGAGGAGGGTGGGAGGAGGAGGGTGAGGGAGGTGAAGGAGGGAGGGAGGGTGAGGAGGAGGGAGGGGTGGTGGGAGGGGAGGGAGGGTGGAGGTGGGCGAGGGAGGGGAGGGAGGAGGGGAGGTGTGGGAGGGTGGGGTGGGAGGGTGGGGAGGGGAGGGAGGAGGGGAGTGGTGGGAGGGTGGGAGGTGGTGGGGTGGGGAGGGGGAGGGAGGGTGGGTGGGAGGGAGGGGTGAGGAGGGGAGGGAGGTGGAGGTGGGGAGGGGAGGAGGGAGGGGTGGAGGGAGGGAGGGAGGGAGAGGGAGGGAGGGAGGTGGGAGGGATGGAGGAGTGGAGTGGAGGGGTGGGTGGGGTGGTGGTGGGAGGGTGGGAGGGAGGGTGGAGGTGGGTGGGTGGGAGGTGGAGGGAGGGAGGAGAGGGGAGGGTGGTGAGGGTGGGTGAGGTGGCGAGGGAGGGAGGTGGTGGTGGGTGAGGAGGGTGGGTGGGGAGGTGGTGGGTGGGTGGGGTGGAGGGGGTGGGGTGGTGGAGGGAGGGATGGGTGGGGGAGGGAGGAGGGTGGGAGGTGGGGTGGGGAGGGTGGGGTGGTGGAGGGTGGGAGGGGTGCGTGGTGGGAGGGAGGGTGGAGGGTGGGTGGGGTGGTGGGAGGGGAGGGTGGTGGGTGGGAGGGGAGGGTGGGTGGGTGATGGTAGGGTGGGTGGGGTGGTGGGTGGGGAGGTGGGTGTGGGTGGGTGGGTGGGGAGGGTGTGGTGGGTGGGTGGTGTGGTGGGTGGGGTGTGTGGTGGGTGGTGGGTGGGTGGGTGTGGGTGGGTGGGGTGGGTGGGTGGGTGGGGTGGGTGGGTGGGTGGGGTGTGGGTGGGTGGGTGGAGGGGTGTGGTGGGGTGGGGTGGGTGGGTGGGTGGT